>NW_026867276.1:0-8145 GCF_026571515.1 Ruditapes philippinarum | reverse complement strand
CTTGTTGTTCTTTTTATATTGGCATAATATCCATCATAAAGGTTCTACTTGAATGGAGTATCTGGATACTGATGGAGACATCTGGAGAAATCTGGAGACATATGGGTTGATAGTTATTAAAAGTCATCTTGGATGGTAGTTTTCCGCAGTTTGTGGTTGTATATCTACAGTCACTGTTATCCGTACTTCTGACACCAGTTGTTACGGTTCCCGGACCGGGGAGAGCCTGCTAGTCCCCGGGTAACAATTTATACTTCTCAGGATGTAGGCCTATATAGCGGGTAGATCTAGATCACTATAGCATCACTTCTATAGGTATTCAATAGTCAGGGTATGTTGTATCAGGAGAAAGCCAGTAGTTAGTTTAACATCTCATTTATTCATCATCAACATCATTCATTCATGTATATACCGTCAACAGTAATATAAATAATACATGTAGTCAAAATGGGTACATATCCGGAAACCACTCCAGTTGGGTTTGTTTACCTTAGTTACATAGATAAATATTCTGTACAAGTTACATATACTTGTAATCTATACGTTTATTATAGTTATTTTAATAAGTGAAATATGTTTATTAAATGATTCTGGGTACTACCTCTCCAGATGGATATTTTCTATAAGACATTGTGTATAGAGGTTGCGTCTGTAAAGCGGACAATACAATTGACAAAGTTCAAGGGAAAATCTGGGGTATTTATAGGAAAAGGTCACATGACCCTTGAAACAGTAACGTGACTTCATATAATGACGTCACTGAGTATCCAGATGGGTCATGTGATCTATTTGATGACGTCACATTGTCTCCATCTTAACTCGATTAAATACAGAACATATTCTACGTCTCCATCTGGAATTCTAATCAGTACCAACTAATAATGGATGAAACACAAGGCATGGCACAAGTTTGATGAGTTATGTAGCAATAAATAAGGGATTACAAATGGGCAAACTGGCGTAAACATTAAGTGTTATACATATTTTAATAAATCAGAATAAAGGTGATAACTGTCAACAAGTATTAACGTGGTTTCCGGAGTTATAAAAAGTGTCGTGATGTTCGGACGAAATGAACTTCGTAACAATATATATATATATTAGCACACTTGAGCACTGTACTCAGAGTTGAGCTTTTGGCATACTAGTGTCTTGTTGTCCAATTTTGCTTTAAACGAACATCACCTTGATGGATTTGAACTGAACTTAAATGGAATGATCCTTAGTTTGTGTTATAAATCCTTATATTCATATAGATTTACGATATTTCGTTAATGGAAATTGACCCCTTTTACAGTAATCGGACTCTTGTATTGTAAGGAACCGCAAATACAGCAGTAATAAAATTACTAGAAACAAGATAAATGCTCTGTTTCTGTTTTTTTTTCTTTATTGACTTAATTAGTGATAAACAGAAGACATGGTAATTCAGTATTTTAAATTAAATGGCCTGTAAAATATATGCATTATGCTGAGTGGCAGTCTTAATCAGACCTTAACTCAAAGCGAAGTTTATTTAATCAACGACTGAGGTATATTCTATAACACACACCCAAATAATTAAGAAATGGCAGATTTGAGTTGATGGCAGCCCAAAAAGTAAACACACTAAAACTTTGGTCGTGGCTGTTCCGCCTACACATAATATAATCCCACAACTCTACAGTCACTAAAGTAGATTAGGTCATGAGCCCTGACAAACCTTATTCCTAAGGCCTGAGTACGTTTAAGGTGTTGTCAGTGCAGAGTGAGGGAATATTAAATCTAAATTTAAAATTTACTATTATCAGACAATACCTAATTATATGAATCATTAAAAACTCCATAACATTAGGTTAGAATAATCTATTCCTAATAATATCAGAAAACAAACCCATCATACTTCATTAAATAACTAAAATGAACCTAAGTACTGCCATCTTCCTCTATATATTATAAACAGAATAAACCCAGTCTTACAAAACTTGTTTTGCTTTGATTTAAATAAGAATACCTACATAAAGTAATACTTTAGTCTGATAAAATATTAAGAATTGTTAGTAACTAACTTTTATCATCTTAAAGACAAATACCTCATTAAAATCCATAAGAAAATAAAAATGATACATCAATTTTCCTGATATACCTATCAAATGCTCTAGTTCTATGGTATTGTTCTATAATAATTCAATTTAATCTACTCCATAACTCACTTAATTAAAAAAATCAACTATTGTTAATGTTTTGGAAACACATGAATAAGCAAATTTAATTAAATATCAATACATAAATAACCCTTCATATATTTGCTACATTTTAGTAAAATAATCATCAAATTCCACCAAATAATACAGAAGAAGTGACATTTTTCCTACACACACAAATCAGAAAAGAAAGTTAAATGCCACAGAAATTAGCTATTTGTATTCAATTACCACCTTAAATCAAATACTACTTGACCACTCAATGTATTTAAATAAATTCTAATAGTAAACATCTATCTATACTAAACAGTTAAAAAACTTGAAAGAAAAAGACCTATCCAATTTCACAAAATAACAAAAAAAAAACTGTTATAATAATAGTGCTTCCCTAGTGAAGCAGGTATATCACAATAGGTATAACAATAAATTATGAACAAAAAACAACAAAATATAAGGATTTTTAAAACCTAATTGAATATTTCGAATATCATATCTATAAACAGCTCTTGTTTTCCAACAAAATATAACAAAAACATCCCACAAAATGAATTTAAGCAAAATCACTAAAGTTCATTTGCAGTCATAATGGAAATCTCCAGTCAAAGGGAGGTAACTAGAAGTACCGGTATCTCAATACTGCTATTACATGACACACTACTTAATAATTAACAATTAAAGCTCCACACATCAATATTTACTCATTTACAGATGATAGAAATACAATATCATGCATATTAAAAAGTGTAATTTACAATTTATCTCATAAATTTTGTTATTAAATAAGGGGTACATAATTGTATTTGTATAATGTCTCAACAAAAAATAATCAAATTATAGGTATGGAGTCAAAGTAGGCCAACATGGGGAAATATAGATATGGTTTCTGGCATGATACATCTGATAGACCTCTCCCAAGCACTGACTTCTCATAGCAACCAGTGATTGTTGTCCCTTAGTAGTGGCAACCAGTGTTGTTTTTACACTGTGATGATGATGCACTATTTCAGATATAAATATGAACTTTGTGATATCACTTCAAGATTTAGATTCAATATATATTTGCTTCATTTCTAGTTTACAATACTACTTGTTTGTTGTCAATAAAAATATTTATTTTCAGGTGAGCGATATTAGGGCCATCGTGGCCCTCTTGTTTTTCATATAATATGGCTAATATAAAATTTGGACTTTTCAAAACCTGTCACAATTCTCCCTAGAATCTGCTGTTATAGCTTTTCTCTGAATGATGATAAATTTGATATCACAAACTCAGAATTGTACCAGTTCATGTTAAATGTTTCATTTTGCTTAAGCCGCTGCTAGGGTCGTGGACGGTAGTTTGCACTTAACAGTACCATCCATGAAATGGCTCAATCAAACTTAGCCTGCAGCATTTTCAATTATGCCGTGTTGGGCTTTCTTTAGGGATTCTTATTTTCTCTATTTTATAAACATGTGTATATGGAATTGAAAAAAAGAAACTCTGTTCTTTCAATGTGACATTACAGTAAACATTTGCACAAAAATAAGCAATGAAATCTTTACCAAATTTACAGGATATCGATGCCTTGGTGCGAAAGGGTTGTCACTCAATATTTTGAAATTATTCAGGAGAGACAAAAAACTTATTTATTCCTTTACATTCTAATAAATTCTTCTTTCATTTTGCTTTTTGGCTTTAATTCAATTACTGATATATAATTGATTGGAAAGGTTATTTTATTTTGTCAGCATAAAGAGATAATTGATAAAGTTTTAGTTACAACCCTTTCGCACCAAAAAATCAAAAATTTCAAAAAATGAGTTGGTGCGAAAGGGTTGTAACTAAATTTTTGCTTTAAATTCTGATAAATGTAATGGGTCAAATGGAGAGATCCAAGCTTAGTTGTGTTAAGTATGAACTAATTTAACATATTGCCTGGATATTTCAGTGAAAAACCTTCAAATTATATGTTTTTAAAATATAATTACAGTCGAATGATTTTTTTTAAAAAAGAAATTCACTTTATATATAATATTTTTCTATGTGACACACAGTTCAGATTGTCAAACCCATCATAAGTACCAAATATGCATTAACATGTATGTTTTTGCAAGAATCAAACGTAAATTTTTCGCAATTCAAAATGTAAACTTACATAATGACAAAACCATCTAAGACACATTTATTTTTGTTAATATAAGCCTTTTGAAAATGAGAATACTCTTATTTTATTTTCCATCTATTCTATACATAGGCTTTTCTTAATTTGAAAACTTAATAATTCCTAGGATGTGCTTTTGTGTACAAATTCTATATATTTAAGCATTATCCAGGTCCTGTATCTTCTTTACTATTAAGCCAAAAGTATGAGAAAGATGATAAATATGATAGATGTTCTAAGCTTCTTAGCTCATGCTATTCTTCAACTCTTTACAGTCCCAAATTTCATTGTTTATAATTATATAAATCAGTCAGTAATTAAATGAGAAAAAAATAAGGCCTGCAAATAATAACAATTACAAAATACAATCCCCTGTGACCCCAATAAAATTCACAGGTGTGCACACAAACGCACATACAGCAGAGGAAGTGATTAATATCTTTATGAATGATTTTAAATAGCAGATAGAATATATCTGATAATTTACTTTTATCTAACAGAAAACAAAGGGTCAATAACATATTTTACTTAATATTTTAACATGACCCTCATTTTTCCCTATTGTACATAGAAGAACCGAAAGTGTGTGTTATTATGCAATAAAATCACTGTTTGACATTCTATATTAGACATGTGATGTAGTCATTATACACGCAAAGTAACCACTAAAAATGTGACGTGCTGAAAATGAGTATGAAAACAAATCAGGCGCAATTTAGATAAATATAAGGTACGGCAGCATTAGAATTTTATTTGTTGATGTCGTGTTAGAATCATAATAATATATATGCAAATCGCTTGGAATCACTTGATAAAATCACTGTTTGTTGAATGTGCATCTTTATATCACTCGGGCTACGCCTTCGTAATTTCACACATCCGACTCCAAACAGTGATTTTATTGAGCGATAAAATCACAGTTTGTGATATATTATTTCTTAAATAATAGACCTATGTAACTTGTATTAAGCTAGACCTACATGTAGCCTGTTTATCTGTGTAATTCAACGATACACCATACTGTTGGCTTGCAGTTTATAATGGAAAGTCTTTAAGTCTTTTTCTTTTGTCCAATCAGCAGATATTTGTGATACAATATTTATACAATTTGTCTTTGACAAGACATGAAAATATTCCAATAGTAATACATGTAAGTGATAAAAGTAATTCATGTAAGTTTAAAACCAAATCAAGAATTAAGTAATAATTGTATAATTTCTTTAAGTTATTTTAACATTTAGTAATTAAAAAAGCATCGAAACACAAGGCTGTCGGATTTGTATGACAGTGTAAATCAGATTGCCGATTGTTTTGATGTTCTTTCTCTTTTGTATCTTAGGCAAAAATGAAAACACCTTCCCAGTCATCTAAGAAAAATGTACTAAATGTTTAAGCATCTGAATATGACTTTTCTATATTTATATATAAGCCGGTGCTAGGGGGCATGGACGGTAACTTGCACTTTCCAGTACCGTCCATGAACAGGCACAATCACACCGAGCCTGCAACATTTTCAATTTTGTTGTGTTGGACTTTCTTTAGGGATTCTGTTTTTCTCTATTTTCTACTGTCATCTCCTTCCCTGTCTCTTTCCCTGTCGTCACAATATGTAAAAACCAGAAAAATGAACCAGTTAACAAGCACGCTCCAGACAGACATTGAGTTAAAGCACTGTGCATGTATTGGTATGCAATTTAACTCTGACATGATTTCAAAAGTCTCAAAACTATGAAACAATCATAATATATTGTATGACAATTATTTATAATAAATTTATTTTGAGTTACAGTAATTTCATTTTCGTAAAACCAAAATAGGTCCATTACTTTTTCATGCTATTTTGCAAACAATGCAACATTATACCAATAACAATTTTTATATTGAGAAAAAATCACTATAATAGTACTGTTAGTCAAATATAGCAATATACTATGATATTGTTTCTTTTACAAGCATTGGAATTGATTTATGTTTGAAATATGTGTAAATTATTCAAATTCTTGTATTATGTCTGAATGAAAGCTTAACAATTATGTAAATAACAAGGAATCAGAAGCTGAGACTGTTTTATAAACTTGTCAATTAGTTTGAAAGAAATAATCCACTAAATACTTCACAGAATATGATATAAGATATTGGGATACAACTTGCACTAGGATTTATTCAAAATATTATCAAAATGTTGGTGCGAAACGGTTGTAACTTAAGTTACAACCATTTCGCACCAACAAAATATGTCTGTTTGAGTTACAACCTTTGGACAGATAGTTTAATTCAAGTTTAATTTTTTACAACATGTGTGTATATTGCTCCTACATTGAAAAACACCATAAAACCATTTTCGGTGAAATTATGAGTTACAACCCTTTCGCACCAAGGCATCGATATAAACATGTTTTAGAGCATTATAATGTCTTACAATTTTCTAAATATATGTGAGAGACCTGATAATAAGTATGTAAACTCAAAATGCTTCTGACATTGGTTATTGTAAGATTGTTATTTGAAAACTTTGATTTGTTTTGTATTTTCAGCATTATGTGTATTCCTTCTTCCAAGAAATAGACAGATTCACAAGAGACTTCAATTTATCCAAGAAGTGACAATCATGTGGAATTTTCTGTAATTATGATATGAACAAAATTAAACGCTACAAAATGGGTCCTAAACTAACATAATATGTCACATCGGATTCATGAACAGTACATGTATGGAGAAATTTTGCATGTAATTACAAATACTGAAGTCACCTAGTGTAATGACGTCCAGCAATTATTTGAAGATACTGGTATTTATACAATATATAACAGTTGATATTAACATTACTCTTCCAAACTTAGGACTCCAGCTAATCATGAGATGATTAGTTAATAGTTAAACTAAATGAGTACCTGACACTTAGTTATTACCAGAAAGTTGCAGTCATTGTATTGTTTAAAAAATGGATATACAACTCAGACAATTCAAGGCATGAAATTAGCCTACTTGTGCAATATTACGTTATATTAACTCTCAGGAAAATTTATTTAGTGCATGTATACATATATATTTGTATAGAATTTTACTGTATTATTATTTATATTCATATATAATATGTAAATATCCATTTATGGAATATAGAACTGCTAGTCAATATTTGTACAAAAACTATTTTTAAGTTAGATTGTTAAAAGAAACATTATGTCCAACCAAGTGTATGCAGTGAGTTAGTGAGTGAGTTTTATTTTAAGAAATATAAGGTCATTTCAGCTCAAATTGACAATAAAAAAGTTATGTCACTTAAAAAATGTACATGAATATCCACTTAATTGTGAAAAATCATATTTTTGTGTTATCTTTGAAATCATAGTTAATGCTTATCAGTTGTTAATGGAAAAAAAATCAGTGCTATAATTACAAATAACTTATTTACATGTATATATTTTTATAGACAAAGTGAATTTATTTTCATTCATATGTTGAAGTTTTGAATCTAGATTTGTGACTAGTATTACACAACAGATTATCAAGTTGTGTTTCTATTCAAAGTTACAAAAGTATTGTTTTTAATATGTTTTAACTCAACTTTTCTTTTTAGAAAAAAGAGGGAGTGTTACAGTCATGTTGGCGTTGCCGTCTGCAAACTTGTACCTTGATCAGAACTTTTAAGATCTTAGTGTATTATCTTCATACTTGGCCACAATTACCCTTGATACAAGACCTTTCAGTAGACTAGACTTACCTTGACCTTCGTTCATAAATGACTTTGACCTTCAAGGTTCAAATGTCAAAACTTTGCTTGTTTCTTGCTATAAGCTAAAGGCTATAACTTCAAACTT
>NW_026867275.1:0-55216 GCF_026571515.1 Ruditapes philippinarum | reverse complement strand
ATTTTTGCTATCTATAGCCAATGCTCGTTCCCGACGGAACCGATCATACTCGGGTTGGCATTTCGGGCCGGTTTCCAAATCCTCTATCGATCAAATGAATGATTTTTTCCTGGGCATATATGAACCTACATTTTATCGGAAATAAAAGAAACCCAAAAAACAGATAAAACTTCTTTTAATATGCACTGAAATTTGACAGTTTACATCCGTGTTTAAGAAGCGGTGTATGTCTTAGGCGGTTGACGTTTGCAATAATTTTTGCAAAGATTTTCTTCAGATCCACGGAAATGCAGTCAAAAGTTTTAACAAGAAACAAGTTACCGTTACAAAAGAAATGAATGTTAACAATGCAAAGTATCATAATAGTAGTGCTTATGAATAATTCAGTATAATTCAGTCGTTGTTCAAAAGTATTTTATCATTCGCAAAGACTTTCTACTGATCCGCACGTTTGGTTCAAAATAAATTCAAATGAGATTCATTAATCAAATATCAACGTTATTAAAACAAACACGCTAAGTTTTACCATGCTGCGTCTCAAAATTTGTATTTTACGATGGATTCTGTCGTGTTACTTTTAGTAAGATTCGGAAAGAAGATATTTCGCCACAAAGTCCGCTATTTGATCTTTTTGATGAAGCGTAAAAGTAAATGTAATTATCCAGTAAATATGTTTCGGCTCTGTGAGCACTTTTAATAACATGTTTACAATAATTTGGCCAATAAAAGTCAAAGTGAATGAGTTTTGGCTTTAAACCCATCATGTTGAAAAAACAAAACAAAATAAAACAACAGAAACAACAACAACATGAGGAATAAGCATACTTACCATTCATCTCTGGAATCGGCTTGAAAGCATTATTGTTTGAAATAAATCCTACATAATTGCGTAAAGTGGGCGTGCTGATTTCATTGTACGCAAAACCAACAATTCTTCTGAGTAAATGTTGAGATAGAACAGTAATAGAACGGAGGTTGTTCCCCTGTGATGAGCACTTATTACCATGTCAAAACACTAAACAAAGTCTGTATATAATAATTGTCATAACATGCATTCTAGGCAAAGGTTGTATTTTAAGTTCGTTTGTTTAAACAAGGGATAATTTGTCATTGGAGAATGTTGCTTTATTGTAAAATACTTGATGTATACATAACAGAATGTCATATTAGAAAGGTTCAATGAAATGCTTGCATCTTCTTGTAAAACAAACATGATTACTCTTTCATGTACATACTTATGATATGATGTAATTCTATGAAGTATTTTCATTCCAAAAAGTAAACATTGTTTAATAATTCATATATCAATAAAAATACAAAAGTGTTTTTTTTTTTTTACCAAAATGCCTAAATATAAAATTATTATTTTGCCTCTGTTAAAATGTTGTGGTCAATACAAAGATAAACACTAAGCATTTAAGTCCTTTATATAGCAAAATGTTATCAACATTTAACTTTAATAAACACATGACACAATAAATATGGTATCGTAGTCCATAGTTATCAATGACTATGCTAGAAAATATTAGTAGCAAAACAGACAAAAAACGGAAAAGTGATATAAGGGCTTTATTAAAAAAAACAAAAAAGTCAATAACAAAACATGACATGTTTTCTCTATTATTGTTTTGGCTAATAAAATTGCTGAAATATCTAAGCAGGAAATGGGCAAGTCATTGGGTTGCTAAACATTGCTATGCATATATAACTTAAGGCAATTACATGCCATATTTCTTCATAACGTGCGTAATTCAACATTTTTAAAGCTCATAACATACTAAACATACATAAGTATTTTGTAAACAATATATACAGTTGTTTGAATTTGGAAAACAATATATACAGAAGTAAAAATTTGGTAAACAACATATACAGATTTTGTATTTGGTAAACAAAATAAACAGGTGCATGAATTTTGTATACAATATAATTGATACAGTTGTTAGATTTTGGTGAACAATATATGCAGATGTAAGAAGTTGGTAAATTATATATCGTCACCCTAGAGCAGTAACGGGATAACTTCTTATGTAATTTAATAGGAGTTAACCCGTTACTGCTCTAGGGTGACGCTTCATATATGTTAGAATTTTGGAAACAATAAATACATTTATAAGAATATAATGATAAACTGCAATTGATTCTTGTGTTATATAGATGAGTTATTTTATACATTTTACTCTGCTTCATGTTGGGCGCTAGGATATCATATATGACTGTAGAGACGACACGTAGGACAAAAACTATACAAAAGACTGTAATCAGGCATGCGTCAGGGAGATATGATATCACAAGTTCTTTTACATAGGTTATACAAAAGTATTAAATTAAACAAAATGATCATGAAGAAAGTTGTAAACGTAAATATAGGACACTTCTGTTTTTAGCCAGTACATTTACCACAATGTGGTTATAAAGTGAGCAAAAAGAATTGTTTTCCGCCATTATCCATCTAACAACATCGGAAGAAAATCAACAATGACGGCGAAAGCTTCTTTCTGTTGTTTGTAGCTATTGAAGGATGTCACTGTTTCTTTATTTTATTTTTATTGTGCGTATTTCCTTTTTTAGGCAGTTTGAACTAACACAAACCACTAAATCAATTTTATTTTTAATAAAATATTTCATTAGATATAGCGTTATATAGTTACATGATGTTCGAGTAAATAGTTATTATGAAGACTTGCTTTTGTCAGGTCATAATGAGACTGTCCATGTTTTATGACCAGGTGTAAAAGATATCAAGCGTCCATGTTCTAGGTATTTCAAGCACGGTGTGCAATCATGTTGAATCGTCAATGTTTGGTAAGATAGCGTATAAGTTTTTAACGTAAGAATCAATATCAAACGCAACAACAGTGATGTCAAGTGAGATGTCAAGTGAGAGACCTTAATTAAATTAATAACAAACATTAATATCTTTGCGTACCACTGTTTGCATATATGTCATTATTGTCCTTGCTAAATTTGGGTCAATCTATGACCGACTGACTTTAAATCACCTGCCCTGGCACAGACTTTGGGTTCGTCAAGACAGCTTACTAGACCAAAATAACAATTCCTGAATAAAACAATTTACAGTAAATGATTCAAGTGTGAATGTCATGTGCCAAAAGCAACAGTGGATTTTTGTACTCCCCTTGGTTCTTCCTAAACGTCTGTTTCAAATGTTTTCGTAGTGAGCTGGCAGAAACTCTGCAAAACAAACAGGTTCTGGTGTAAAATACAGATTCATTTGCAAGTTAATATGTAAAAAAGGTAGCAGATCTTTTGAGGATTTTCCAGGCTCACAATTGCAATGTTGATTCAATAGTACAATTTTCTTTATCTACAAAGAAATAATTGCAATTGTTTATAAATACGACATAAACATTATGCTTGAAAACCAAATATATTTCAAGAAACATTCTTTGATATAAACAATATAATTTATTATTAATTTTAAAACAAAATATCTACATTTTTTGAAGTGTGTGAATTTATAAGATCTGTAGGAAACAGTAAACAAACCAGTCTAGCAAGATATCTTTATTTGATTTATTAAAACCTGGTTTTCATCCAGTTTGAAACACTAATGACATTTAGGTGCCAGTTATGTTTTATTATTAAATATTTATGCCTCAAACAAAATATGTAAGTTTAGCGATCATAAGTAAATTAGTAATGCCTGTTTAAGTCCTATAAACATCCTGTGTTTCAATCAACCCAACGCTACCGAGCGTAAACCCTGCCGATCATTATGTCTCGAGCGACGATCTTAGCAACATGTTACGCCATTATAATGATTGGAATACAAAAACAAATCAACTATTTTTTAGACGCTTGCTCTAAACACATGTTTGGCCTTAATTACAACTTTTAATATATGATATATAAGATATTTTCCTATTCTCATTAACACTTGACCATATCTAACTTGTATCAACAGACGTGTGTATGAAAACAGCCATCATAGCCGAGATTTATGAAATCTATCATTTGATTTTGCTATCTATAGCAAAGGCTCATTCCCGACGGAACCGATCATACTCGGGTTGGCATTTCGGGCCGGCTTCCAAATCCTTTATCTATCAAATGAATGATTTTTCTGGGCATATATGAATCTACATTTTAACGGAAATATAAAGTTAAAAGTTAAACTACTTTTCATATGCACCGAAATAAAGTACCAGTTCACAACCTTGTTGAAGAAGCCACGTAGACGGTTGACGGTTGACGTTTACAAAAATAATACTATTTGCAAAGATTTTCTTCAGATCCATTGAAATGCAGTCAAAAGTTTTAACATTAACCAAATTAACCGTTGCAAACAAATGAATGTTAACCATGCAAAGTATTATAATAGTAGTGCTTATAAATAATTCAGTCGTTGTCAAAAAGTATTTTACCATTTGCAAAGACTTTCTACTGATCCGCATGTTTGGTTCAAAATAAATTCAAATGAGATTCATTAATCAAATATCAAGGTTATTAAACAAACACGCTAAGTTTTACCATGCTGCGTCTCAAAATTAGTATTTTACGATGGAATCTGTCGTATTACTTTAAGTAAGATTCGGAAAGAAGATATTTCGCCACAAAGTCCGCTATTTGATCTTTTTGATGAAGCGTAAAAGTAAATGTAATTATACAGTAAATATGTTTCGGCTCAGTGAGCACTTTTAATACTAGTAACTTGTTTACCATAATTTAGCCAATAAAAGTCAAAGTGAATGAGTTTTGGCTTTAAACCAATCATGTTGGAAAAAACCCCAGAAAAAACAACAACATAAGCATACTTACAAACCATCTCAGGAATCGGCTTGAAAGCATAATTGTTTGAAATAAATCCTACATAATTGCGTAAAGTGGGCGTGCTGATTTCATTGTACGCAAAACCAACCATTCTTCCGAGTAAATGTTGAGATAGAACAGTAATATAACGGAGGTTGTTCCCCTGTGATGAGCACTTATTACCATGTCAAAACACTCAACAAAGTCTGAATATAATAATTGTCATAACATGCATTCTAGGCAAAGGTTGTATTTTAAGTTCGTTTGTTTAAACAAGGGATAATTTGTCATGTGAGAATGCTGTTTCATTGTAAAGTACTTGATGTATACATAACAGAAAGTCATATTAGAAAGGTTCAATGAAATGCTTACATCTTCTTGTAAAACAAACGTGATTGCTCTTACATGTAAATACTTATGATATGATGTAATTCTATGAAGTATTCTCATTCCAGAGTAAGTAAACATTTTTAATAATTCATATAGTTACTCCGATATTAATCAAAATACATTTTTTTTATCAAAATATCTAAATATTAGATACATGTACATGCATCTATTTGCCTTTTATACAATTTTATGGTCAACACAAAGATTTAAGTTCTTCGTATATCAACATGTTATCCACATTTATGTACACTAAATAGGTATTCTAGTTCATAACTACCAATAATCATGCTAGAATATAAAACATATCAATTAAAAGCAAAACAGAAAATTTATATAAGTTATTTAAGTAAAAACCAAAATGTCAATAACAAAAGATAACATGTTACTTCTTTGACTGTTTTGGTCATCTATGCAGGAAATGGGCAGTTTAACATTAAGCACTATGTACACATAACTTGGTGCAATTACAAACCATACGTATCACAACGGCGTATTTCAACTTATGTTAAAGCTTGTTACATAGAAGTTGGTAAACAAGATATACAGTTGTTTGAATTTGATTAACTATATATAAATTAGAATTTGGTAAACAATACAAACAGATATTAGAATGCGGTAAACGATACATACAGATATGAGACTTCGGTAAACAATATATGCAGATGTTAGAAAATGGTAAAACATATATACAGATGTTTAGAATTTAGTAAACAATATATCATACAGTTGTTATAATTTAGTTAACAATATGTACAGAAAACAATATATTGCCACCTTGGTGCAGAAACGGGTTAACTTCTTATATAATTAAATAGGAGTTAGAATCTAGTTATTTTTTTCCATACTGAAAGTGATAGATATTAAGCAATTGCAAAAAATGATAATCTTCAATCGAAATTTTGCTATTTTGATCCTTGTTGTAACATGAGTTATTTTATACATTTAACTCTGTTTAATATCGGGTGCTAAAATATCATAGATGACTGTAGAGACGACACGTACGTATGACAAAAACTATACAAAAGATTTAGTGTACCTATTACCACGTCAAAACCTTTATAAAGTCTGTGTGTTTATAATAATTTTCATAGCAAAGGTTGTATTTTTAGTTCGTATGTTTAAAGAAGAAATAATTTGACATTCGAGAATGCGCTTAGGTACTTGGTATACATAATTTAAATCTCATATTAGAAAATTACTATGAAATATTGGCATCTTCTTGCAGAAAAAAAAAACAAACAAACAAGAAACAAAACAAAAAATCCTGATTTTTGTTTTGTTTTAATTGATTGTCTTGTTTCATTTTAAGTCATACCAATACTGTACAGGTAATATGGCGACTTTTAGGAGATGGAGATCGAGCTTGCCACTACTAGTTAAGCGTGTGCCACTGATCCGTGGACCACAGAAAGCACCGTATCAAAAGATGATACGTGCTCAATATCCGAGTTTATACAATCAATTAAATTTCTTTCTATTATATGTGGCTATTCCAAATCAAATCATTGCCTAACATTAAAACGATTCATTTTATTCTATCAGAAAAAACTAGCACTATTTACAATGTGTCTTTGAGGTCTTTTTAAGTAAAGTAAAAACAATTGCTGTGCTGTCATTACTCATTCTAGATATGTTAAATTTATGAAACCGATGTACATACCATATGTCAATGCAATATCAAAACATATGTTTTCCCGAGGTGCATTTTCAAAGAGTGTTTTCAAATGCTTAGAACCTGCGATAATAGATAATGCATAAACAATATAATATAAACAAATGTATGAGTTAGGTTATGAAAGACGAAAGACGAGGAAGAACTGTTTGGCGATATTGTAAGAACTTGAAGTTCAACTGTTTTGAAACTTTTCTGTAAATATTATGCATATACTACTATACATGTGTACATGTTGAGAATTTCGGAATGGAGGGTTCTACATTTGAAATTAAACTTTGAACAAAATCACAGTACCCTGTCTTACGAGCCTATACAATTCAATGTGTACCCTGTCTTGTAAGCCTTTAGAATTCAATGTGTATCCTGTCTTGTAAGCCTTTAGAATTCAATGTGTACCCTGTCTTGGGAGCCTTTAGAATTCAATGTGTACCCTGTCTTGGGAGCTTTAATATACAATTCAATGTGTACTATTTCTTGCGAGCTTATACAATACAATGTGTACTATGTCTTGCAAACCTATACAATTCATTGTGTTCCCTGTCTTGCAAGCCTATACAATTCAATCTGTACTATGTCTTGCGAGCCTTTACAATTCAATATGTACCATGTCTTGCGAGCCTATACAATTGAATGTGTACCATGTCTTGCAAGCCTTTACAATTCATTGTGTACTATATCTTGCAAGCCTTTACAATTCAATGTGTACCCTGTCTTGGGAGCTTTAATATACAATTCAATGTGTACTATATCTTGCAAGCCTATACAATTCATTGTGTACTATGTCTTGCAAGCATATACAATTCAATGTGTACCCTGTCTTGCAAGCCTATACAATTCAATGTGTACTATGTCTTGCGAGCCTATACAATTCAATGTGTTCCATGTCTTGCGAGCCTATACAATTTAATGTGTACCATGTCTTGCAAGCCTTTACATTTCATTGTGCACTATATCTTGAAAGCCTTTACAATTCAATGTGTACCCTGTCTTGCAAGCCTATACAATTCAATGTGTACCCTGTCTTGCAAGCCTATACAATTCAATGTGTACTATGTCTTGCAAGCTTATACAATTCAATGTGTACCTTTACAATTCGATAAATTATGTACCATGTCTAACGAGCCTTTACATTTCAATGTGCAACATGTTTACGATTACAAGCACTTTTTACTGTCGATACTGTACCTTTCTTGGGAGTCTATAATATTTCAACTTGTACCTTTCTTAAATTTACAGGAAGTAGACTTGTTTATACACTGTGTTATTGTGCAATTCAAAATTAATATAGTAATTGTAATCGGTGATTTCGCTATGTCGTATACTTGAATTATACTTGCTGGTAAACTGTTTGAGCTTGAATGTCGAAACCTTTTTAAGTGTTTAGTCAAGGTTACAAAGTAAAGTGTCGCGCTTGGTATTCGTTTAACTATAACACATTTAATGCCCTTGTATGTAAAAAAGGGTGACATGTAATGACACAGCCAAATAAATTTAAGTAAATATGATAAAGAGTGTATTTGTCAAAACAATCAAATTATGTCTGTTATAGGACCAAATTTTAATTGACAAATTGAAAAGTTGTTATTGTTTTATGGTGTTGTTTTGTTTGTGTATTTTTATAATTATATTGTTTAGAAGGCTATATTTAAAATAAAGATGTTATTTGTGTTTAACGATGTTGTATCTTCGTGTGTTACTTTCTTTAAATAAAGATATTATTATTATTATTATTATTATTATTATTATAGTGCGAAATGAACAAAATTAGATAAAATTTGGCGTCAAATAATTGCTATCACTTCTTTATTTGATAATTAAATACATATATAAAGAAATGAATAAATGAATAAATAAATTATTATTATTATTATTATTATTAGTATTATTATTATTATTATTATTATTATTATTATTATTATTATTATTATTATTACTATTATTATTATTATTATCATTATTATTATTATAGTGCAAAATGAACAAAATTAGATAAAATTTGGTGTCAAATAAATGCTATCACTTCTTTATTAAATAAATAAATAAATAAATAAATAAATAAATAAATAAATAAATAAATAAATAAATAAAGCAAGTTATTTAGATAAAATAAATGCTATCACTTCTTTATTTGATAATTAAATACATATATAAAGAAATGAATAAATGAATAAATAAATTATTTAGATAAGTGTTTAAATCAACATGGTGCAAAGGCTTTAATTAGAACCGCATACTAAATTTCATTACATTGGCAATATAAACATTTATCCTGAGAAGTGTGCTGATTTATTTACACAAGGATAAACAATTTATCTCTTACAACAAGTAGAGAAATAATAATAAGAAGGTTGATTCTCAGTTATTACAATGTCAAAACAGTCAAAATTGTGTACAATAAGTTTCATAACATGCATATCACTAAGGCTGTTTTCAAAATCGGTTTGATTAAAGAAGTGATCATTTGTCAAGAGATAATTTACTTTTATTGTTACCAAACAATGGTACATGTATAACGAACAGACTATCAAATGATAAGTGGAATCTTTTTGTAATTTTTTTCTTATTTACACAGGTGTTATTCTTAAATGAAATACTAATGATTTAACATCAATTTCGAGTTCTGTGAAGACTTCATTCCAGTGTTTCTTTTATCACCCCCTTTGTGGCTGAGGGGTTGCCTCATCAGAATTGCAGCAACTGTTTACCCCTGTGTTGTCGTAAGAAACGACTAATTAGGTTCGAATTACAGGAGTCTATGGACCTCTAAGCTCAATAGGTGAGGTAGTTTTGAACCCTGATGTTGCTTAATGATTGTAACACCCGAGGTTGTGTCCGCCCCATATGACCAAAATTGTGTTATAAAACAAACAAAAAAAACACACCATTCAATCTCCGTAGTACCGATTGCATGTAAATGTATAAAAAACGACTTTGCTATTCGTTTTTACTAAGACATGTTGAATACAGACATACATGTCTATGAATAAATTGATAAATGAATGTAAGTCACAAAAACAAATTGCTGGCATTACAGGATAATATTTTATTTATAGGAACATCCGACGCACAATTTCAAGTGATGCTGCAAAAATGGCCACATATTGAACACTTTCAAGTGATAGCAACACAAATGTAAAGTCTATCAATTATGGACTGTCTTACAGATGTATCGTCACCTGAAAAAAATATTTGACCCGGATGACAGATCAAAAACACACAAAAAAGAATGAATTTAATTCTCCAAACTATTGTCTGGCTGACACGTCTTGATTTTCCTACACATAAACAGTCTAATACTCGCGTTTATGAATGATGTCTCTTTTCTGTGCTGATCTTAGTAAGAACGTTTTATTCTGAGAATGGAATTAGGTCAGATATTTATGCTGGTGTTAATTTATTCAGCGCTTAATACGCCATAAGTCCAGAAAAAATAATTACTAGTACATCATTTCAAGAGAGAAGATTTTAATGGATTTCTTTAACATAATTCTGGCGGTTCTTTTTGTTTTGTAATTTCTTGTTATGTTACTTTTCGACATCAATATTTTAGCATTTTGAAATACTTGTTTATTCCATGTGAAAGAAGTATCTTAATTATTTTCAACACTGTTTTGTGAATAAGTGTTTTCCAAGATAATCAGTTATCAATATGGTATCCAAGCAGCAGCTTTTGAGAAAAAAACATTATTTATACACGAATTTCCAATATGCAGGGAAAGATTACCTATGTTATTTATTTTACACTCTGATCCAATCATCTTCTGGATTAATGGCCATGTTATCGAGAGAGCACCAGTCCTGTATTTTTAATAAGTCAAACTGCAATACTACTAAAATTGTGGCCAGCTTTGTGTAATGTTGAATTATCTGCATTCATATCAGTTTCAGATTTCGTAGTGACTGATATATCATTTACATATTAAAGAAACAGAAATGATATAAGAGTTTTGTAAAAATACAAAAAAAAAGAAAAGAAAGAAAAAAAAAACAGTATCGCGTGTTCTACATAATCTAATTTGGATTGAATACAAATCAAAATAAATGTTCAATACAGTTGAGCTGAAATCCAACTTTGCACGTGTGCAGTGAAATTGTCCTTAATTAAATATAAAGTCGTTTAAAACTTTTCATTCAAGTGTTTTATATACCAGTATTTTAGAGCACTTTAATCCAAGATAATCTGAATTTACAGAAAACAGGAACCTTAATATAAGAACAGTAAAATATTCATAGACAATAATAGATTCGGCATGCCATAGTTGCCTCTATGAAACGTCTTAACATCTCATGCATTTTAGAAATTTCTGACATGATATAAAAAGATGAATTTATAAGGTATCTTACAACGAGGACCACACTTAACACTATAGCTATGCATCTACTATTCAGAAATGGTTGCGAAAACGGTTGTTACAGTATTGAAACATCTATATCGATTATACACAAATCTTAAACTAAATAAGATAAAGATAAAGTTAAATAAAATGGACATACAAGAAAAGCATAAATAGATGACAAACCACAATTTTGTGTTTTTTACTACGGCGTTTTTTAAGTAAGAAATCAGTAATATCGATAAAGAATTATTTTTAGACATCATGTATCTCGAAATAATATCAACAAGGACGACGATTTCTGTTTTCCGTTCTTTTATTATACAAATGACCCTTCGAAAGTAGTAGATGAAAAAGAAAAGATATACACAACAATATAGATAATCACAAATATGCATCAGGTGTTTTTGATTTCTTTGATACTAAAGTTCATTGCATTTCAATGTAATATTTTTTTCAATCATTTCTTGAGAAAATTTAACAAAATGTGGAAAAACAAACAAATAAATAAATAAATAATAAAAAATAAGCCAGAATTGGCGTGAATGAGTGGAAAAGACAAAAATAATAACAACAACAAAAATGCCAGAAACAAACATACTAACCCGCAATCCTTGGCATCGCCTTGATTATCATTGAAATAAATCCTATTGAAATAAATCCTACTTTATTATCAAATATGAATTAATATTTTCTTCAAAAAATGTCATTGATATCCTAAATAACGCTGAATAATAGACGACGACGTATAACTTATTGGCTAATAAATCAAATACCTAAAAATAAAATTACATGAAGATTATCAAGAACATGTTTTAGTAGGAAATTTTATAACGATTTACTGGGCTAATATTAATAGTATATTCCGGCAACTACTTACTGTAGAATTTAATACTGCTTACAACAGCTTTTACTCTTCAGTTAAATTATTATATTTCATAAAAAAGCATGAAAAAAGACTTAAATAATAAAAGAACTTCTGGAGAATATAAATTCGCGTAAGTATATTATTTAACCATGGAGAGTTTTTTTATCTCCCAAATTAGAGAGCTCGTGTTCAGGAGAAGCAGACGTATACTTTCATTCCATGCTCGGCAGGTGGATTATTTCTTTTTCTAGGAAACAAACTGTAATGAACACGATTTCTGTCTTGAAAGTACATGATAAGTAAATATATAAACTGATGCCACAAACATGGGATGAATATACATACGTCGGCGGCGGGATATGAACACCTTCCAGCTGTCTCCGCACTGCCGGATCATTGCAATAATTTGCTGTGACACAAAAATAGCCAAAGACCCTGCTTTTACCAGGGGTTGGAGCCGGTGTTAAATTGACTGGTGCAACCCCCCCCCCCCCCCCCGCCTCCGCAAACTTCTCTGTTAAACAATGGTGTATATGTGCAATGAAAGAGTTAATAATATCAAAACAATTGCTGATTGTGTAATATTAATAACGGTAATAACAAAGCTATCAAAATTAAAATCATCAAAAATTAAATGACATTCACAATAACAAACTTACAAGCAAGTCATAACAATCTATAATTCATGACGATTTTAAAATATAAAAAGAAGTCAGTCGTACTTGTATTGCAACATTAATCCCGGGAGAAAGGTTGTCATAATTGAAATAAAGATGCTAGAGTTATAAACCTTGTTGTTATTGACGTCTTTATGTAGATTGAATAAGGAAATTATTTCAACAATAAAGGAGAAAGAGTAAAACCGACGCGTGTCCGTGTAGATTGTCTAGCTCAAAGGAGTTACTCTATAACAGATTTACTGGTATGAATGCATTATTTCTGATACTGACTCTAAAATCAAATACAATTCAATCAATAACCGATACAGGTTTTACAATAAGAAACACCTTTCTGTCTTCGACAATGTAGAAAAGATGTTGCGGTCGTACCTATATATTTTGCATGTCTTAACCCCTCCTGATAACCAAACGGATAATGTCTGTCAGAATATCTCGTGTTAGTTATATAAAAGAAAAAAGTTCAGAATGATATTCATATACTATAATATGTTTTTTTTGCCCCGAACAACGCTAGGTTTTTAAATAACATTCATCAATACCGGATCTTATATTGACATTTTATATACATTCATTAAAACATTATGTATAGGTATAAAGCTCGATAGTTAAGAAGGTTTGTAACTTATATCAACAATCTTTGAGTCTGTTTCTTGGAACTAATCAGCACTGGTGTCATATGAGAGAGCATGGTCATCACCAAAGTATGGGTCAAATCAGCGAACTGAAGAATAAAGGGAGACGCTTTGACCTCCGTGTTTCTCATTACAACTTATACTTAAAAGTGTTCATGATATTTGTTTGACGAGTTTTTACTTGTATAAATTATGACAAAGAATGTCAGTGATTCGATCATCTAACATTTACTATATCTTTTTATAACATGATACCATAAGCTAAAAGAATGTTTACATCTGTTTGATTTTGTTTCCTTGTTCTTGAGGGATGTCATGTTACCATTAGATATTTTGTAATTATACATTTATACGTTCAGCTCATATATCAAACAGTTCACTGCATTACTATGTTCTTTTGTTTGTACATTCAAATATTGCATCGGTCATTTCACATTGAACAATAATGCTAAATAGTAAACCTCTGCTCACAAATATTCTAAGGCATGGTTATTTATATCTTTTATTCTTTTGAAAAACGGATTTTCATTTACCATTCGCTGTTGTTTTTCAGACACACTGTCAAAGATGTCTTGGTAAATTTAACACCACCTGCGTTGTCTGATATATGAACTGGAAGACTAGTTATCTAGAAGTCGTGGTCCTATCATATAAGATACATGTACTGTGCTTGGATTTATTTATTTACAGCTGAAAATCTTGTTCCCGAGAAGGTTGGTGGTAATATCAATGACAGCATTGGCGTGTGAACCTAACACCTTAGAACGGTTACTAAACTTTTGTGTTCTTCGACAATCGTTCTTGTTGTGCCAATGATAAATTGCTGAGGAAATCTGTTTTTTTTTCGGTTGATTTTGTTGTTGTTTCTTCTGTTGCTTAAGGGTGTAACTTTGCTTTTTTGTCAAATAGGCGTTCAAATTGTGAGATCTTACCATTTCATTTGGAGTGCTGTTCAAGGCATATTTCATAACATGCAATTGAATCGCTAGCAAACATTACATTTCACTGGTGGTTAATTTGAGGTCCTGCACATTTTCATATCAGTGATTATATAATTCCTTTGACGATCTCCGATTGAACAATTGCACCTTGATCAAAATGGGTAGAATTCTGGTTATCGTAGTGCTTCCGCGATTGGTTTTGCGGTTTGTGCCTTTACTTTTTGAAATATTTTATAAGTACCACTTAAGCCTGCAAACGGAGTACTAGGTAGAATTATAAAAATAGATTTTTTATGAAAGTTGCCATGGCGATTCCTTAAAAGACACAAACCGCAAAACCAACGTTTCCATTAGATCACATTAATATATCTTGTCTTTTTGTTCATGTTTTAAAGTAAATGTAATGTGTCATAATTTATACTCATATAATATATTTATTCTAACTCATAGGTGTTACTTTCTAGTCAATTATAGCATGTCGTCATCTCTCTGTAATGGGATCTTGTCTCAGATACCTAATTATCTCCCAAAATTCTATCTGTTTCATAGGTTGGTAAATTTTTCTGTGATTACCCATTTTACATTTAGAAATTCTAATTTGGATGATCAGTTATTTCTCTACGATGTTGTAAGTGAGCAACTTGGTTAGCCATTGTCTCTCTTGACATTATCTTGTAATACACACTTCCAATGTATTTATAAATAATACAATGTGGCATAATTGGACTTCTTCAGATCAAAATGTTCACCGTCCCGGGGGTCACTTTATTCATAATGACTCGTATAAGAAAATTACATTTAAGTCTTATTGTGTTGTATTGTGTGAAACTACAATTGCCTAGAGCTTAGATAAATGATATAATCATTACCCAGAGGTCAAAATTGGTTTTACCCTTTGGATCATTCGCTTGATGTTACACATTTATAGAAAGCACTTTGGGGTCCAACGTGCTTTGGGGTCCAAAGCACTTTAAAAATAAAATAAATGGCCCTTTTAACATACAGTAAAATACGGCACACTTTTTACTAAAATGTATTATTAAGATCGCCCAGTAAAATCCCTATTGATTCTATATAATTCAGGCCACATTATTCTTTGAGATACATAATTGAATATTGAGATATAATCAATTGTAACCGATAGATTTAACAAAATATAATATTCTATTGTTATCCGATTTTATGCAATTTGATACCCTGATTTTTGTTTACCATTGACTTTGACTTTAAAACATCATGAAAATTCATTTTTATTAATCGAATTTTTATGACCCCAAAGTGCGGTCGTTTGTCTGATGTTAAAAATGCATATGTACCTTGGGGTCAATATTGGACCCCCAGAGTTCGTAACGCATTTTGGGGTTAGACCCCAAAGTACGTTACGCACTTTGGGGTCTGGTCCCAAAGTGCGATTGACCCCAAAGTGCGGTGTTACACAGCATTACCCAGTGCACCGCTATAAAGTTGTATTAAACATGCACATGAGTCAAAAATTCCCCCTCTCCCCATGGTCATTAAGTATAATTAAGGATAATTAAGATAATTCGTATTTAAAATACACGAAGTACATTCACAAAAAAAAAGAACATGCTGTGTTAAAAGAACGTACTATATGAAGTTTTGGATAAAAAGCAACATTTACGTTGATTTATGAGATCGGCTATTATAAACCTAGTGATAAAAAATAAGAAAACAAATTGACAAAATATCATGCAAATCTATTTTAAGAAAAAGAAACCTTATGAATACAAGAAGACATATTTAAGGAGTACAAAAATAACCTACATTTATATTGAACTACGAATACGGAAAATTAATTGTGTCTTATTTAGAGTTGGAAAAAATAAAGTTATGTTGGTCTGTTACCGTTGATATACTTGTATGTCGTAATAAAGTAGATAAATCAAACTCATTTAATGATAAAAATGTAGAAACATCTTGTCGTTATCATTACCAGGGTCTAGATTATATTTGAAGGACCCTGGTATTACTATTATACGTATTAGATATTTATAATACAAAAACGAGATTTTTATCTCATGATTTATTGTAAAATACAACAACTTGATTTTTTTTAATTTTCTAATTTATTGTATAATAAAACAACGAGATTTTTTATCTCCTAATTTATTGTATAATACAACAACGTGATTTTTATCTCCTGATCTATTATATAATACAACAGCGTGATTTTTATCTCCTACTTTATTGTATAATAAAATTTTTATCTCCTAATTAATTGTATAATACAACAACGTTATTTTATCTTCTACTTTATTGTATAATACAACAGCAAGGTCATTTATCTTCTAATTTGTTGTATAATGCAACAACGTTATTTTTATCTCCTTATGTATTGTACAATACAACCACGGGATTTTTATATCATATTTATTGTGAAATACAACAATGTGATTTTTATCTCCTTATTTATTGTATAATATAACAACGTGATTTTTTTCCAAAGTCATAATTATTTTGTTCACAATCGAACAAGTTATTTTAAGGTAAAAGATCAGAAAATTGTTCAAATTTTATCACAAGTTATTAACAAAACACGTAACATTATACATGTACATCACGACAGAAGCTTTATAAGAATGATAACTGCATCATTACACTTTTTCCAGCGTGTTATGAGTTGAGCCCCTTTAATGCTGTAAAGTGCGCGTATTATAAAGGGTACTAGTATCTGATTCGTTATGTTCGTTATCTAACATTTACTATATCTTTTTATAACATGATACCATAAAGCTAAAAGAATGTTTACATCTGTTTGATTTTGTTTCCTTGTTCTTGAGGGATGTCATGTTACCATTAGATATTTTGTAATTATACATTTATACGTTCAGCTCATATATCAAACAGTTCACTGCATTACTATGTTCTTTTGTTTGTACATTCAAATATTGCATCGGTCATTTCACATTGAACAATAATGCTAAATAGTAAACCTCTGCTCACAAATATTCTAAGGCATGGTTATTTATATCTTTTATTCTTTGAAAAACGGATTTTCATTTACCATTCGCTGTTGTTTTTCAGACACACTGTCAAAGATGTCTTGGTAAATTTAACACCACCTGCGTTGTCTGATATATGAACTGGAAGACTAGTTATCTAGAAGTCGTGGTCCTATCATATAAGATACATGTACTGTGCTTGGATTTATTTATTTACAGCTGAAAATCTTGTTCCCGAGAAGGTTGGTGGTAATATCAATGACAGCATTGGCGTGTGAACCTAACACCTTAGAACGGTTACTAAACTTTTGTGTTCTTCGACAATCGTTCTTGTTGTGCCAATGATAAATTGCTGAGGAAATCTGTTTTTTTTTTCGGTTGATTTTTTGTTGTTTTTTCTTCTGTTGCTTAAGGGTGTAACTTTGCTTTTTTGTCAAATAGGCGTTCAAATTGTGAGATCTTACCATTTCATTTGGAGTGCTGTTCAAGGCATATTTCATAACATGCAATTGAATCGCTAGCAAACATTACATTTCACTGGGTGGTAATTTGAGGTCCTGCACATTTTCATATCAGTGATTATATATAATTCCTTTTGACGATCTCCGATTGAACAATTGCACCTTGATCAAAATGGGTAGAATTCTGGTTATCGTAGTGCTTCCGCGATTGGTTTTGCGGTTTGTGCCTTTACTTTTTGAAATATTTTATAAGTACCACTTAAGCCTGCAAACGGAGTAACTAGGTAGAATTATAAAAATAGATTTTTTATGAAAGTTGCCATGGCGATCCTTAAAAGACACACAAACCGCAAAACCAACGTTTCCATTAGATCACATTAATATATCTTGTCTTTTTGTCATGTTTTAAAGTAAATGTAATGTGTCATAATTTATACTCATATAATATATTTATTCTAACTCATAGGTGTTACTTTCTAGTCAATTATAGCATGTCGTCATCTCTCTGTAATGGGATCTTGTCTCAGATACCTAATTATCTCCCAAAAATTCTATCTGTTTCATAGGTTGGTAAATTTTTCTGTGATTACCCATTTTACATTTAGAAATTCTAATTTGGATGATCAGTTATTTCTCTACGATGTTGTAAGTGAGCAACTTGGTTAGCCATTGTCTCTCTTGACATTATCTTGTAATACACACTTCCAATGTATTTATAAATAATACAATGTGGCATAATTGGACTTCTTCAGATCAAAATTTACACCGCCCCGGGGGGTCACTTTAGTCATAATTACTTGTATAGGAAAATTACATTTAAGTCTTATTGTGTTGTATTGTGTGAAACTACAATTGCCTAAAGCTTAGATAAATGATATAATCATGACCCAGAGGTCAAAATTGGTTTTACCCTTTGGATCACTCGCTTGATGTAACAAATGTATAGAAAGCACTTTGGGGTCCAACGTGCTTTGGGGTCCAAAAGCACTTTAAAAATAAAATAAATGGCCCTTTTAACATACAGTAAAAATACGGCACACTTTTTACTAAAAATGTATTATTAAGATCGCCCAGTAAAATCCCTATTGATTCTATAATAATTCAGGCCACATTATTCTTTGAGATACATAATTGAATATTGAGATATAATCAATTGTAACCGATAGATTTAACAAAATATAATATTCTATTGTTATCCGATTTTATGCAATTTGATACCCTGATTTTTGTTTACCATTGACTTTGACTTTAAAACATCATGAAAATTCATTTTTATTAATCGAATTTTTATGACCCCAAAGTGCGGTCGTTTGTCTGATGTTAAAAATGCATATGTACCTTGGGGTCAATATTGGACCCCCAGAGTTCGTAACGCATTTTGGGGTTAGACCCCAAAGTACGTTACGCACTTTGGGGTCTGGTCCCAAAGTGCGATTGACCCCAAAGTGCGGTGTTACACAGCATTACCCAGTACACCGCTATAAAGTTGTATTAAACATGCACATGGGTCAAAAATTCCCCCTCTCCCCGTGGTCATTAAGTATAATTAAGGATAATTGAAATAATTCGTATTTAAAATACACGAAGTACATAAACTAAAAAAAGAACATGCTGTGTTAAAAGAACGTACTATATATGAAGTTTTGGATAAAAAGCAACATTTACGTTGATTTATGAGGTCGGCTATTATAAACCTAGTGATAAAAATATAAGAAGAAAACAAATTGACAAAATCTAATGCAAATCTATTTTAAGAAAAAGAAACCTTATGAATACAAGAAGACATATTTAAGGAGTACAAAAATAACTTACATTTATATTGAATTACGAATACGGAAAAAATAATTGTGTCTTATTTAGAGTTGGAAAAAATAAAGTTATGTTGGTCTGTTACCGTTGATATACTTGTATGTCGTAATAAAGTAGATAAATCAAACTCATTTAATGATAAAAATGTAGAAACATCTTGTCGTTATCATTACCAGGGTCTAGATTATATTTGAAGGACCCTGGTATTACTATTATACGTATTAGATATTTATAATACAAAAACGAGATTTTTATCTCATGATTTATTGTAAAATACAACAACTTGATTTTTTTTAATTTTCTAATTTATTGTATAATAAAACAACGAGATTTTTTATCTCCTAATTTATTGTATAATACAACAACGTGATTTTTATCTCCTGATCTATTATATAATACAACAGCGTGATTTTTATCTCCTACTTTATTGTATAATAAAATTTTTATCTCCTAATTAATTGTATAATACAACAACGTTATTTTATCTTCTACTTTATTGTATAATACAACAGCAAGGTCATTTATCTTCTAATTTGTTGTATAATGCAACAACGTTATTTTTATCTCCTTATGTATTGTACAATACAACCACGGGATTTTTATATCATATTTATTGTGAAATACAACAATGTGATTTTTATCTCCTTATTTATTGTATAATATAACAACGTGATTTTTTTCCAAAGTCATAATTATTTTGTTCACAATCGAACAAGTTATTTTAAGGTAAAAGATCAGAAAATTGTTCAAATTTTATCACAAGTTATTAACAAAACACGTAACATTATACATGTACATCACGACAGAAGCTTTATAAGAATGATAACTGCATCATTACACTTTTTCCAGCGTGTTATGAGTTGAGCCCCTTTAATGCTGTAAAGTGCGCGTATTATAAAGGGTACTAGTATCTGATTCGTTATGTTCGTTATCTAACATTTACTATATCTTTTTATAACATGATACCATAAGCTAAAAGAATGTTTACATCTGTTTGATTTTGTTTCCTTGTTCTTGAGGGATGTCATGTTACCATTAGATATTTTGTAATTATACATTTATACGTTCAGCTCATATATCAAACAGTTCACTGCATTACTATGTTCTTTTGTTTGTACATTCAAATATTGCATCGGTCATTTCACATTGAACAATAATGCTAAATAGTAAACCTCTGCTCACAAATATTCTAAGGCATGGTTATTTATATCTTTTATTCTTTGAAAAACGGATTTTCATTTACCATTCGCTGTTGTTTTTCAGACACACTGTCAAAGATGTCTTGGTAAATTTAACACCACCTGCGTTGTCTGATATATGAACTGGAAGACTAGTTATCTAGAAGTCGTGGTCCTATCATATAAGATACATGTACTGTGCTTGGATTTATTTATTTACAGCTGAAAATCTTGTTCCCGAGAAGGTTGGTGGTAATATCAATGACAGCATTGGCGTGTGAACCTAACACCTTAGAACGGTTACTAAACTTTTGTGTTCTTCGACAATCGTTCTTGTTGTGCCAATGATAAATTGCTGAGGAAATCTGTTATTTTTTCGGTTGATTTTGTTGTTGTTTCTTCTGTTGCTTAAGGGTGTAACTTTGCTTTTTTGTCAAATAGGCGTTCAAATTGTGAGATCTTACCATTTCATTTGGAGTGCTGTTCAAGGCATATTTCATAACATGCAATTGAATCGCTAGCAAACATTACATTTCACTGGGTGGTAATTTGAGGTCCTGCACATTTTCATATCAGTGATTATATAATTCCTTTTGACGATCTCCGATTGAACAATTGCACCTTGATCAAAATGGGTAGAATTCTGGTTATCGTAGTGCTTCCGCGATTGGTTTTGCGGTTTGTGCCTTTACTTTTTGAAATATTTTATAAGTACCACTTAAGCCTGCAAACGGAGTACTAGGTAGAATTATAAAAATAGATTTTTTATGAAAGTTGCCATGGCGATTCCTTAAAAGACACAAACCGCAAAACCAACGTTTCCATTAGATCACATTAATATATCTTGTCTTTTTGTTCATGTTTTAAAGTAAATGTAATGTGTCATAATTTATCCTCATATAATATATTTATTCTAATTCATAGGTGCTACTTTCTAGTCAATTATAGCACGCCGTCATCTCTCTGTAATGGGATCTTGTCTCGGATACCTAATTATCTCCCAAAATTCTATATGTTTCATAGGTTGGTAAACTTTTCTGTGATTACAAATTTTACATTTAGGAATTCTAATTTGGATGATCAGTTATTTCTCTACGATGTTGTAAGTGAGCAACTTGGTTAGCCATTGTTTCTCTTGACATTATCTTGTAATACACACTTCAAATGATATTTATAATAATACAATGTGGCATAATTGGACTTCTTCAGATCAAAATTTACACCGCCCCGGGGGGTCACTTTAGTCATAATTACTTGTATAGGAAAATTACATTTAAGTCTTATTGTGTTGTATTGTGTGAAACTACAATTGCCTAAAGCTTAGATAAATGATATAATCATGACCCAGAGGTCAAAATTGGTTTTACCCTTTGGATCACTCGCTTGATGTAACAAATGTATAGAAAGCACTTTGGGGTCCAACGTGCTTTGGGGTCCAAAGCACTTTAAAAATAAAATAAATGGCCCTTTTAACATACAGTAAAATACGGCACACTTTTTACTAAAATGTATTATTAAGATCGCCCAGTAAAATCCCTATTGATTCTATATAATTCAGGCCACATTATTCTTTGAGATACATAATTGAATATTGAGATATAATCAATTGTAACCGATAGATTTAACAAAATATAATCTTCTATTGTTATCCGATTTTATGCAATTCGTCTATTTGATACCCTGATTTTTGTTTACCATTGACTTTGACTTTAAAACATCATGAACATTCATTTTTATTAATTGAATTTTTATGACCCCAAAGTGCTGTCGTTTGTCTGATGTTAAAAAATGCATATGTACCTGTGTAACTCACTTTGGGGTCAATATTGGACCCCAGAGTTCGTAACGCATTTTGGGGATAGACCCCAAAGTACGTTACGCACTTTGGGGTTTGGTCCCAAAGTGCGATTGACCCCAAAGTGCGGTATTACACAGCATTACCCAGTGCACCGCTATAAAGTTGTATTAAACATGCACATGAGTCAAAAATTCCCCCTCTCCCCATGGTCATTAAGTATAATTAAGGATAATTAAGATAATTCGTATTTAAAATACACGAAGTACATAAACTAAAAAAAAGAAACATGCTGTGTTAAAAGAACGTACTATATACTGAAGTTTTGGATAAAAAGCAACATTTACGTTGATTTATGAGGTCGGCTATTTATAAACCTAGTGATAAAATATAAAGAAGAAAACAAATTGACAAAATCTTAATGCAAAATCTATTTTAAGAAAAAGAAACCTTATGAATACAAGAAGACATATTTAAGGAGTACAAAAAATAACCTACATTTATATTGAATTACGAATAACGGAAAAAATAATTGTGTCTTATTTAGAGTTGGAAAAAATAAAGTTATGTTGGTCTGTTACCGTTGATATACTTGTATGTCGTAATAAAGTAGATAAATCAAACTCATTTAATGATAAAAATGTAGAAACATCTTGTCGTTATCATTACCAGGGTCTAGATTATATTTGAAGGACCCAGGTATTACTATTATACGTATTAGATCTTTATAATACAAAAACGAGATTTTTATCTCATGATTTATTGTAAAATACAACAACTTGATTTTTTTTTAATTTTCTAATTTATTGTATAATAAAACAACGAGATTTTTTATCTCCTAATTTATTGTATAATACAACAACGTGATTTTTATCTCCTGATCTATTATATAATACAACAGCGTGATTTTTATCTCCTACTTTATTGTATAATAAAATTTTTATCTCCTAATTAATTGTATAATACAACAACGTTATTTTATCTTCTACTTTATTGTATAATACAACAGCAAGGTCATTTATCTTCTAATTTGTTGTATAATGCAACAACGTTATTTTTATCTCCTTTATGTATTGTACAATACAAACCACGGGATTTTTATATCATATTTATTGTGAAATACAACAATGTGATTTTTTATCTCCTTATTTATTGTATAATATAAACAACGTGATTTTTTTCCAAAGTCATAATTATTTTGTTCACAATCGAACAAGTTATTTTAAGGTAAAAGATCAGAAAATTGTTCAAATTTTATCACAAGTTATATTAACAAAACACGTAACATTATACATGTACATCACGACAGAAGCTTTTATAAGAATGGATAACTGCATCATTACAACTTTTTCCAGCGTGTTATGAGTTGAGCCCCTTTAATGCTGTAAAGTGCGCGTATTATAAAGGGTACTAGTATCTGATTCGTTATGTTCGTTATCTAACATTTACTATATCTTTTATAACATGATACCATAAGCTAAAGAATGTTTCTTACATCTGTTTGATTTTGTTTCCTTGTTCTTGAGGGATGTCATGTTACCATTAGATATTTTGTAATTATAACACATTTATACGTTCAGCTCATATATCAAACAGTTCACTGCATTACATGTTCTTTTGTTTGTACATTCAAATATTGCATCGGTCATTTCACATTGAACAATAATGCTAAATAGTAAACCTCTGCTCACAAATATTCTAAGGCATGGTTATTATATCTTTTATTCTTTGAAAAACGGATTTTCATTTACCATTCGCTGTTGTTTTCAGACACACTGTCAAAGATGTCCTTGGTAAATTTAACACCACCCTGCGTTGTCTGATATATGAACTGGAAGACTAGTTATCTAGAAGTCGTGGTCCTATCATATAAGATACATGTACTGTGCTTGGATTTATTTATTTAAAGCTGAAAATCTTGTTCCGAGAAGGTTGTGGTAATAATCAATGACAGCATTGGCGTGTGTGAACCTAAACACCTTAGAACGGTTACAAACTTTTGTTTTCTTCGACAAATCGTCTTGTTTGTGCCTAATGATAAATTTGCTGAGGAAAATCTGTTTATTTTTTCGGTTGAAATTTTGTTGTTGTTTCTTCTGTTGCTTAAAAGGGTGTAAAACTTTGCTTTTTTGTCAAATAGGCGTTTCAAAATTGTGAGATCTTTACCATTTCATTTGGAGTGCTGTTTCAAGGCAATATAATTCATAACATGCAATTGAATCGCTAGCAAAACACTTACATTTCACTGGGTGGTAATTTGAGGTCCTGCAACATTTTCATATCAGTGATTATACAATTCCTTTTGACGATCTTCGATTGCAACAATTGCACCTTGATCAAAATGGGTAGAACTCTGGTTACACAAGAGTAGTGTATTCCGCGAATTGGTTTTGCGGGTCTGTGTCTTTACTTTTTGAAATATTTTAATAAGTACCACTTAAGCCTGCAAACGGAATATAAAGGTAAAATTATAAAAATAGATTTTTTTAGAAAATCAGTTGCTATGGCGATTCCCTAAAAGACACAAACCGCAAAAACCACCTTTTCCATTTAGATCACATTAATATATCTTGTCTTTTGACATGTTTTAAAGTAAATGTAATGTGTCAATAAATTTTATCCTCATATAATATGATTTATTCTAAATTCATGGTGGCTACTTTCTAGTCATTAGCACGGCGTAGGGCAGGAAGAGCAGCCGTATCTCTCTGATAATGGGATCTTTGTCTCGGATACCTAATTTATCCCAAAATTCTATCATGTTTCATTAGGTTGGTAAACTTTTCTGTGATTACAAATTTTTACATTTAGGAAAAATTCTAATTTTGGATGATCATATTTCTTTCTCTACGAGTTGTAAGTGAGCAACTTGGGTTACCATTGTTTCTTCTTGACATTATCTTTGTAATACATCACTTCAATATATTTTATTAATTACAATGTGGCAGATTTGGACTTCTTTCAGATCCAAAATTTGCACCGCCCCGGGGTCACTTTATCATAATGACTTGTATAAGAAAATTACTTTTAAGTCTATTGTGTTGTATTGTGTAAAACTAACAATTGCCTAAGAGCTTGCTTAGATAAATGATATAATCATGACCCAGAGGTCAAAATTGGTTTTACCCTTTGGATCACTCGCTTGATGTAACAAATGTATAGAAAGCACTTTGGCACTTTGGGGTCCAACGTACTTTGGGGTCCAACGCACTTTGGGGTCCAACGCACTTTGGGGTCCAACGTACTTTGGGGTCAAAATCGAGAAATTGACCCTAAGGTGCGTTAATATGTTACATATCAACGCACTTTGCGTTCCAGAGTTCTGAAGGTGTCTTTAATACTAAGTACTGACTTATTTTCGATCTGCGTTACTGAAATATTTGTGGCGGAGTTCAAGATGACGGTTGATACTAATATACATCAATCTTAGTAAGTGCCATTTAAATTTTGATGTAGCAGTAACAAAAATTATAATTGATGCTTAAGTGATAAGTGTTTTATTAATTTTATCACTTGCAATATCTAAAAATTGTGTCCATTTAACAAAGTACTACATAGTACATGAATTGTGAATGTATTCCTAAAAATAAAAGATGCTTCGAAAAAGATCCTGATCTGTCAGCCATTTACTTGATAACTTTTGGTACAATATTGAACCCATTTTGAATATGATGGGGTTGTATAAAATGCAGTTGATATTTTTTGCCAAAGAACCATGAATATACTTTATTGTAATGTTCTGGTGAAATATCAAGTTTCTCGATCTGACTATAAATATTGATCTTTATAAATACATTATTAAGCTTATCAACAAACTAAAGTCTTTTTGTAAGCTTCATAACAACCTCGGAGGGGGGAGGGGTGGGGATCGACAGCCCATCATCCCCTCTAGACCCCCCACCTAGTGAAAACTTTACATTATTATAAAGTTCCGCTTTTAATGTGTGACTACTTAAATAGTTTGTGAAATTTTTTAGTACTGCGGTGTACGGACTACTGCTTAAGGCCGCATCAACACCTAGTTACATTTCTTACATGTCACATTTAGGTAAGGTAAATAAATAAATGACCCTTTTAACATACAGTAAAATATGGCACACTTTTTACTGAATTGTCTTATTAAGATCGCCCAGTAAAATCCCTATTGATTCTACTATTATTCAGGCCATAATTGAATATTGAGATATAATCAATTGTAACCGATAGATTTAACAAAATATAATCTTCTATTGTTATCCGATTTTATGCAATTCGTCTATTTGATACCCTGATTTTTGTTTACCATTGACTTTGAACTTTAAAACATCATGAACATTCATTTTATTAATTGAATTTTTATGACCCCAAAAAGTGCTGTCGTTTTTGTCTGATGTTAAAAAATGCATATGTACCCTGTGTAACTCACTTTGGGGTCAATATTGGACCCCAGAGTTCGTAATGCATTTTGGGGTTAGACCCAAAAGTACGTTACGCACTTTGGGGTCTGGCCCCAAAGTGCGATTGACCCCAAAGTGCGGTGTTACACAGCATTACCCAGTACACCGCTATAAAGTTGTATTAAACATGCACATGGGTCAAAAAAAACCTCTCCCCAAGGTCGTTTAGTATAATTAAGGATGATTGAGATAATTCGTATTTAAAATACACGAAGTACATTAACTAAAAAAAGAACATGCTGTAATTCTACTCTTCACAGCAGACAACAAGATAAAAACTTGTTATCAACTCTCTACATAACAAAAAACAAAGACAAAATATTTATATATATGTTTAAGATATACAGAGCATTAAAATATGTTACATGAAAATTACCACTGGCGCAACTTATATGTTGTTAAAAGAACGTATTGTTTAAAATTTTAGATAAAAAAGCAATATTTACGTTGATTTATGAGATCGGCTATTATAAACCTAGTGATAAAAATATAAGAAGAAAACAAATTGACCAAATCTAATGCAAATCTATTTTAAGAAAAAGAAACATTATGAATACAAGACATATTTAAGGAGTACAAAAATAACGTACATTTATATTGAACTACGAATACGGAAAAATTAATTGTGTCTTATTTAGAGTTGGAAAAAATAAAGTTTTGTTGGTCTGTTACCGTTGTTATACTTGTATGTCGTAATAAAGTGGATAAATCAAATTCATATTATGATATAAATGTGGAAACATCTTGTCGTTATTATTACAAGGGTCTAGATTCTATTTAAAGGACACATGTATTACTATAAGTACGTGTTAGATCTGTATAATACAAAAACGAAATTTTTATCTCCTAATTTATTGTATAATACAACAGCGTGATTTTTATCTCCTTCTTTATTGTATAGTAAGACAACGAGATTTTTCATCTCCTAATTTATTATATAATACTACAGCGTGATTTTTTTCTCCTATTTTTTTTATATAATACAACAACGAGAATTTATCTCCTAATTTAGAGCGTTGTTTAAAGTTCTATTCTGGGCGAGTGGATTTTATATTTTCCAAGAAAAGGAAATTGTCTTAAGAGCCGTTATTTTAGTTGTATATGCTTCGGAAACGCAGAGAACATATGCGAGATTTTCTGAACTATTTTTGGAAGGCGATAAATCGCCTTCTTACGTAGCCTCTTCTTTATGCCAAATAACAATGTATGTACGCAAAATAACATAGAATAATGTATTTTAAGTAAAACACAGCAACTAATTTCATTAACAAAAAAACAATTCAGTTTTCAGAAAAAAATCTGTGTGCATTAACGTAAAAACGATGTCATCGCTCGGACCTATCCCCAACGGAGAAGTGACCGCTACCCTTTAACAGGTAACACAAAAATGTGATACATTTTGATATAGCATTGTGGGGCCACTTTGATTATTTAATGGCTTTATGTATGATGCAGGTCTATAATAACTCTTATATGTAAGGTATGGGTCATAGTTGAGGCCCGTCCATTCATTTCCTAATGATTAGTGTATGCAAGAGGTCCTAAAATAAAAAACAATGACATATGAGCCAGATAATACAAATTTGCTATTATTTTTCTACAATGATTCACCTTGAAGGCAGATGTGATGTATTTTCAGAAGTTCGAACCTTATTCTTGCCATGTCATATTTATTTTGTTCACAATCAAACAAGTTATTCCAAGGTGAAAGATCAGAAAATTGTTCAAATTTAATCACATGCTATTAACAAAACACGTAGCATTATATACATGTACAGCACGACAGAAGCTTTATAAGAATGATAACTGCATCATTACATTTTTCCAGCATGTTATGAGTTGAGCCCCTTTAATGCTGTGATTAAGGGTACTTGTATCTGATTCGTTTTGTTCTTTACAATGTTTGTAGCATAAAAATATCACGATAGGCTAGGCTAACGACGATAAACCACAACAAAAACGATAAAAACGGTAATAAATCGTTTTAACCACGGTATTCGCGATATACCATAGTAATCACGATAGCAACAAAAAGCAAAGGCAACCATGACGGTAACAGGGTATCAACTACAAACCACAACAGTCACGATATAATATATAACGGTAATAATCAACGATAACCAAGATTAAAGAAGAACTATCAACACAATAATAACGATAAATAAAAGCACAACAACAACAACAGTGACAGAGATAAACTACGTGTACAACAATAAACGCGTTAACCACGAAAAACGACAGCAGAAACCACGTTAAATTATCTAAATAACCGTTAAAATGATAAACCACGATATCCACGATGAACCACGGTATTCTCGATAAACCACGGTAACCACGATAAACTCTGAAATAAAACAAAGTACAAAGTACAGTACATGTGATTACAATAATTCACCGTCACACAAATTTCTTTTAAATTGAAAAGTTCAACATATATGTTACATTTATTAAAAATATATGATATTAAAACAAATATATCATGTGGTTTTGATAGACTCGCATTATTTTGTAAACTGAACTGATGAATGCCTCTGGCAAATACGCCAATAAATATATATGTGTGTATTTAGAAAAGTTTAATTTTACGTGAAAATATTAAACGTTGTTAATTAATAATGAAAACGCTAAATGTAGTAAGGATACTGACAGCTTGTGTAATAGTAGGTTTGATAATTTATTTGTTTAACAGTACTCAAAATCAGAATTTAAAAAGAAAAACAGTTCGGATATTAGACAATTCTTTACAGATGGCGAAACAAAAGAAATTGGTTTATAATAAACATTTACAACTTTTCCTGGACGGACATCCATCTCCTGCTGTTGGAGGAAAAGCCTTGTTCAACCATTCTTTAAGCTATGATCAAATTAATAGGATTTCTCACTGCCGGCAATATGCAAATGTCGACTGGATAAAAGGCGCCGAGAACTTTGTTAAGGACAAATATGTCTGCATCAATCATCATACTTATCTGAAAGAAAATAATTCGATTCTTATTGAGGTTGGAGGTAAGATATTTCATTCATAAACTTATTTTGATTTGTATCTTTTAAAGTGGATAGGTGCACAATTTCCATAGTGATATAAACAATAGAATTTTTCCATTTTAATAATTTCATGAAATATTGCTTGAACAAGAAATGAGAATAAAGTTGCCACTAGTGTGAGCTTCAGAATTTATTTACTGCATAAGTTTTTTGTTTCGGTGATAAAAAGGGGATATCGAAAAGTTTTATTTGGAACATTGTTAACATGCAGCAAGGTTAGGATTAGTCTATCCATATTACCCTAACTCTCATAGATTGATTGAAAAACAGCCAGTTATACGTGCGCACAAAATAATTGACACGTGCGCCTTTGGTAGTTAATACGTCTGCTCGTTATAATTTGAGTGAGGCTCATTGTAATTAACAGGAGCGCATTTTCCTAGTATTTCTTTGTGTCACCGTTATTCTTTAATCTGTCTATTTAAAAATAATGAATTCTATAGCTGTGCGTGATCTATTATTTGGAAAAAAAACAACAACAGCATACTGTTTATTCAAAATAAAATCTAAATCATAAAATGCATTCTAATAAAAGTGAATACTATGTTATTTGCTGATGAAAAGTTAACAAACTGTTGATGAGTGTTATAAAATGTCAATTATTCACTTCACCATTATAAAAACCAGGAAACTTTGGATCAGATGCTTCCTTGTTTACCGCCGTCTACAACCCACGACATCTGATAGTTGAGCCAATACCGTACTATGCTACACTTTTACAAGAGAAATTCAAGGATAATCCAAGGTAAACTGTTAAGTCACAATATCTAAGCTAAACCAGCATAAAATCAGCAACCGCTGTCAGTATTTACCAAGAAGCGGTTAGGAAACTTTCCGTTACTTTATTGATAAAGAAGCAGCAAGAGTCATTTACAGACAAGGTCTTATTAATACTTTGCGAATTTTTTAAATAAAACATACTTTTTCAGATTTCTATGTAAATGTAATTGTTTACTGTTTGTTGGTAGGGAATGAACAATATCTTAATCTTTGATGACTGCGTTTGTACTGTGACTCTTCAAAAGGAGGTTCAAAAATTGAAATTCATTGTAAATTTTGCGAACAAGTCAAAACAGTTAATTGACACTTAAACATCTCCATCATGCCATATACCCATGAATTTTTAATTATCGGTCACTTGTTATTAACAAAATCACTTTCTGTTACCAATATTTGTCAAAATTTGGCAATGCCACTATTTATCAAAAAAGCGGTGGGTTCACATTCCGTTACTTATATTCAATTCAAAAATAAGAAATGTCGATGCTATTTTCCATTACTTATATTGTGCAAACGCGGTAAGTACCTAAACCACGATCTTTCAGATAGAATGATCTTGAAAAGTCCTATATGATTCCCCATTAGTAAGATATATTATTTTGTAACATAAAATACAGTGTATACATTGCAATATGAAGATTCAATGCTTAAAATATATTGCGCAAGGGCTGCATTTTAAGATGCATTAAATTCAACATCAAATATTTCTAAATAACAGAACGAACGATAAAAAAATTTACATGTGACACTTATTTCATTTTTTTTGTCATCAAAACAATGAATAAATTAAAAGCTTACGAAACTCGACCTTTTTCAAAACGTGTGACCGGGAACTAGAAAAAACACTAATTTCATTGTACACATGTAATTGTTTTTTTATGATAAGTCAATGTACTAAGGATAACTAAACAATAACTCTTTGGACTTATCAACAAATGATCTTCAAATTTGATTTTTATATGGCTATAACGTAGATAACCGAATCACTTTACCTAGCCGAGGCGTCTTTGTTTTGTGAAAACGTCTCGTTTCCAGACCAATCTATATGGGTTTTTTTCTTATGTCAACACATCTTATTTAAGAAATGACAGAATTAAACTTAACAATATGTTTTTCATATACACAATGCAACAAATTAATGAAAACACTAAGAAAAGTGAATCGATATCTTATGTCTGTAATTTATATCTGCAGGGTCACTGTTCTAAATTTCGGACTCGGAATGAAAACGGAAACGATTGCTATTGAATTGAAAGGTGAAGGTTCGAACATTTATTCGAATGATTTTGGTCAGAAGAAAATAAATGTAAGTGTCATTAATTCAACAGAATTTTTCCAAAATCTTGGCGTAGGAATATACAGTGTAGATCTACTTTCTATGGACTGTGAAGGCTGCGAACTTGATGTTCTAGAAAATCTACTAGAAACTGGAATGGTGAAATATTTCAAAAATATTCAGCTCGAGATACACAGCATGGCTTATTTTATAGACCAGGAAGATTATTTAACACGGTATTGTACACTCCAGGAACATATGCGACAGACACATAGATTAACGTATCAGTACAAACACATGTGGGAAAACTGGAGACTGTTAGATTTGAAATAAAAAAAATAGAAATTTGAGATACGAAATTTAATATCAGAATAGGATAAATCTAATAAAACTAAAGAAATAAATAAAAGACCTTCCTTTATTGTATTTGTTCTTCGCCTAGATTGACTCTGGCTGAAATGAAACGGCTATCATTTGAAACTTTTTCAGAGAACAAAATTATAACTCATTCTCAGACCTAACTCATTTGCACAAAACCGAAAGTATTCTTTGTATCTGTTCAAAGTTTGGTTGCAATCACAATAATTTACCATTTTTTATTGTTTTATTATTATTATTATTATTATTATTATTGTCTGGCATCTGCGCCGAAATTGACCATTTCTCGTCGAACGGTCCACCTAACAATTTTCTTGAATGTCTATAACCAGGAAATGACCGACTTCTAATCTCACGTGACTTCTGTTTCAGTGGTCAGAGACAAATGAGCATTAGACTCAATGTTCAAAGAGAAATTTAAAGTAGTCTGTTATAAACCATAACAGTAGTACATATATCGTAGTGAATCACTTGTAGAGAAATTGTTGGTAAGAGGGAAAACCATAGAGATAAAACCTAAAATGTTGTTCAAAATCCAGGAAAACGAAACAAACGATACATAAATCTTTGAAACAGAACAATTAATTAAATTTATCTAGAAGACATCGCCGTTTTTGTCTTCTTCAGCACTTGTAGTTTCCGATAGATATCAAAATATAAAACCCCTAATAAATTGGTGTAAATATAACCAAAACATTGGTGTTACGTTTTTAAGATTATTTGAATGTGAGGTATAAAACTATAGAGGCTATACGTTGCCAAAAATCAAGCCTTGTTGATCTGAGTTGAACAGTTTGTTTACGGACAAAATACAATTGTATTTCTTTGGTTGTAAATTCTTATGTTGCATTCTTGGATTGAGTTTGCCGATTTAACATTGTAAATATGTATTTCAACAAAATACATTTTGTTAAACGACAAAAATATAACTAATTTTCTAAGAGTTGCATTACTAAGCCGACAAAACAGAAGTTACTTCTTAGCTTTACATTGTCAAACAATTATGATTCGAATCAACATTATCCAACTGTACATGTTTTGCAATAAGAGATAAAATAAGCCCCGCTCATTTTCCCGCCCACTACATCATCGTAAATAAACGCATTTATCCGCTCACTTCCGTTAATTGCCGTCCTAGCTGCGGAGAAAGCAAGAACACGCACCGGCGTTGATTCCGTTAACCACACATTTTAGCTATTTGCAAATCATGACAGTTATTCACCAAGAATAATTCATTTGCATGATTGCCATTCTATGCCTTTATTCAATCAACATCAGCGGAATTTAAATGATTATAGGCAGTTTTAAAAAGTTGAACATACCCAAATTCCTAGACAAAAAAAACTAAAACTCACCAGGTAACTGTCTCAATCTACCTTTGCTTGGGGATAAATAATTTTCAAGGAACTTAAACTTATTGTTAAGACTATATTCAACATGCTCTTTTTAAAGACAAATAAAATTTACTGAAGGGATTCCAATTTGCATAGGAATGAATAACATTGATTGACTGTTAAGCTGTTACCTTACAACTTTTATTTTTCAAGCCAACATCTGGTAGAGATTTTGCTACGACCAATTACTAAAATACCAGATCAAATTCTGACTGTTGCCTTTCCTAGTAGTAGCATTTACTATTACATTAGTAACCTTAATACTAGCTTATGACTTGACAAGAAAACGCTTTTAACGATATTAAAATTAAAACCAAAGTTGTATGTACCCATTCGTACTTTTCTTTTTCTTTTTACCATACAGAATAGATATATTTTCGCATTTGTACCATATTTTTTTCAAAAATGATAAGAAATGAGTCCAAAGGTATGTATATGTTGATTATCAATTTATGTAAAAAATTCTGGAAACAAAGTGATCCCTCAGAAGCATTAATCACAACAAAATAACATAAGAATTGCAGACTCGGTTTGATTGAGTCTGTACATGAGGGATAATGAATAAGTGCAACATCCCTCACGCCCCCTAGCACCGGCTTGAGCGGTACTCAATTCTCAACACTTCATAGTGTTGGCATCAATGATCCTGAAGGACCAGAAAATATAACAACACTGAAGTGAAGTACGGGGCAACTTTTTACGGCTGCCACACAGCACTTGACACCTGCTGTTGTGAAGTACAAAATTCTGGAAACAAAGTGATCCCTCAGAAGCATTAATCACAACAAAATAACATAAGAATTGCAGACTCGGTTTGATTGAGTCTGTACATGAGGGATAATGAATAAGTGCAACATCCCTCACGCCCCCTAGCACCGGCTTGAGCGGTACTCAATTCTCAACACTTCATACTGTTGGCATCAATGATCCTGAAGGACCAGAAAATATAACAACACTGAAGTGAAGTACGGGGCAACTTTTTACGGCTGCCACACAGCACTTGACACCTGCTGTTGTGAAGTACAAAATTCTGGAAACAAAGTGATCCCTCAGAAGCATTAATCACAACAAAATAACATAAGAATTGCAGACTCGGTTTGATTGAGTCTGTACATGAGGGATAATGAATAAGTGCAACATCCCTCACGCCCCCTAGCACCGGCTTGAGCGGTACTCAATTCTCAACACTTCATAGTGTTGGCATCAATGATCCTGAAGGACCAGAAAATATAACAACAAAACCTTGTTTTTATCACTAAGAAAGCCATCACTTACAAAACTTAATACATATTCTGTGTAATATTTCTTGTACATAAAAATAGTTATCTGCTTTTAATCAGAAAGAAAACAAGTTTAGGCACAAGCTTTTAGAATTTAAAAGCTATAATTGATTTAGTAAAACTTTAGTTTTTGCATATTATTGTGCTCATTATCAGTATTATGACGTTCTATCAACGTTATTACATTGTTACATTATATCTTAATCACATTTCATTACTTGAATATCCTGTTCTAGAATGTTTTTTAACAAAATCAGAGGATAATCAAAGTCAACTGTAATGCAGTTGATTTTTGTGACATAAATAAGAGTTTTATTTAATTTGATTTTTTTTGTACTCATTACAACTGTACAGTAAGAGTTGCCTCTCTTTATATTCTGCTCGCGTGAAAATTGGCTCTGCTTTTAATCTTCGTCTATTACCGTGATAATGCAATATAATTATGGAAGTTGCAAAATCGTTTACAAATGTTAATCGCGTTAGAATGTAAAATGTAAGTGTGGTGTTTTTAACCTGAGAGTGTTACCGTGGCTAAGCAACTTTGGTCATGTGACCACAAAAGTCAACGTACATGGCCAAAAAATTTCGGCTGAGGTAAGCTTTTTAGTTGCTTGAGCAAGAGACGCTTATCCTGGCTGTTTACGTTATTTAAATGACTGTAATTACGATCTATATTGTAAAATGATCTATATTAATACAGTATAAAATATAAAAACGGCTATTTCAGCTTATCATTAAGCAGTTTGAGTAACTGGAAATTTGTCTTCTAAAAACAAAAGTACAAATAAATAACATAAAAAAGTTAAAAGTTGTCTAAGTTTATTTGGCACTCTAAACCATTTCCTTTGTAAAAAAAAAGTAATTATATACAGTTTGAGTATTTTAAATAAATACAAAAAATGACAGCAGGAAACCAGTTCTTTTTTCATTAAATCATTCTCTTACATATTTTAAGACCTGAAATTTTACTTAGAACTGACATGCGTATCGTTTATTAAGTTTTCACCAACACTGTGTACGTTGTCATCGACAATTTGCAAATATTGTTTGAATGTTCTCATAAAATACAAGACATTAGACGAAAGTAAATACAGTTTTAGAAAGCATGGGAACTGCCGCGGTCGGTAGGATATGTAGCATAGACAGAAAAATAATCACTAAAAAAACTTACCTTAGCCGAGCTATTTTGGCCGTGTCACATGACCATAGTTGCTTACCCACGGTGATAATGTGCGGCATAAAACGTGTTGTGTACGTTCTATCGTGTACATCTATACATGTCGAAAATTTGAAGTTATACATTTCTAAATACAGTTTGCAATTTATCTAAATTGCACGTAAACAGCTTCCATTTTATCAAATTGAGATAATCAAAATGCTTAATACCGGTGCAGTATGTAACTCGTGGATCGACAATTAGATTTTTACTTATCTGTTCAGTAGAACCGAAGTATGCATTGTCAAGTTTCAAAGGCCGGATTTTTGGCAACGAATAGCCTCCATATAAAACCCCAAATAAATTGGTGTAAATATAACCAAAACATTGGTGAAACCGTTTTAAAGATTATTCAAATGTGAACTTAGTTTTATATAGTATCCTGCCGCAATATATCATAGATCTATCAAATATCAGATTTACCTCCCTTTGATGTATAACCGCCATTGTTAGCTGATTGAAATACACTACATACCAGATACATTCCATGTTAATATGGAGGCAGGTGAAAACGTCAGACTTGTAAACGAATCTGACTTTGCAGAAGTTGAACATACCGTTACCGATGAAGATTATGAATCAGTAGCACTAGCCGAAGTTAAGTCGCCTACTTTCGGTTTCACTGAACCATCTTGGAGAACTGATCTGTGTCTTGTTGTTGAAGGAACAAAGCTTTACGTCGCTAAAAATATTCTTTCACTTGCGTCACCAGTATTTGATGCAATGTTCCAATCTGACTTTAAGGAAAAGTCAAGTGACGAGCTAGAATTGCCAGGGAAGAAACTAAAGGACGTCTTAGAATTCCTTCGATGTATTTACCCGAACACATACACCCAAATTAATCGCGACAATGCTAGGATCATTCTTCCTTTGTTAGAAGAGTACCAGAACCTACAGCTAAAACCAAGATGTGAAGTAGTTATACTTGAGACTGTCACAGAAGAAACATCGACGAATGATTTGTTACAGTTGTTGAATGAAGCATGTTTGTATGATCTTAAAGCTTTGCGTGCTAGATGCATATTTCTAATATCATCTAGACCATGTGATGCATTGGACGAAAACTACTGTAAGTCGTTCCCTTCGGCAAGTGCATTAAATGAGATTTTTGTAAATGTTTATACATCAATGAAGAAAAAGTTAGTTGAGCTAGAAGAGGTTGCCGAAGAAAATGCATTGTTTAAGCAGTACATATCATCAGAAATACGTAACGGAAAGAAGGATTTGAAGTTAGATCCTGCACAGAAATGGGATGACAAGACCATAGTTATTATTGATGTTATTCCTGAAGGAACGAAAGAAAGTAAAGGAGTTTATACTAATATTTGGGTGGTTCCTCTGAAGATTAATATACAAAATAACGGCGGTAGGCTTTACATAAAAGTTGAAAACATCAGTGAAAATACAATCATCTGTGATATAAGTGTGCTCTGCATACAAGTAAATAGACAACCACGTGGAAAAAATAATGTGGTTGTTCAAAGCGGAAGTTTTAATTCATTTTTGCAACATGCATTATTTGAAATTTTAGGAACACATAGTATTGAGCAAGTTGGCAAAGGTTACATTTTCAACGGAAAGATCGGTGTTATCGCACAGGTGTTCATGTCGAAGCCTAACAAATAGTAGAGGTAGCCTTTGAACATTGGTGAAATTTATATATGTCAGGACTAATACACTACATGTAAATATTGTTGAATTAGAGTGATGTTTTGATCAAGAATCATCAAGTGTTGTTGTGTATTGTAAAATATTGAATAAACATTTTGGTAATCATTTACAATTACATTCTACACTGTTATCCTATAGTATTTGTAGATCATTATATTTTTTTTGTTTTGTATATTGTTTACAAAGAAAAACATAGAAACTGTTATCTTACTTACTTTTCATTATTATATTTTTTGTTTTGTATATTGTTTATAAAGAAAAACGGTACTATCAATTTATGTGCAACTTTCTGATTTTTCTTGATTGATAAGTTTGTCACGCAAAGATGATGAAAATATTGAAGTTGTTTGCTGCATTGCAATGTATCAATACTATGTATGGAATAAAATACTTTTCAAATTTAAGTAAAATTGTATCTGTAAATTATAAAATTTAAATGTTAATTATAAACATGTACGAGTATGTGTGTGTGTGTGTGTGCGCGCGTGTGTGTGCGTGCGTGTGTGTGTGTGTGTTGGTGTGTGCGTGCGTGCGTGTGTGTAATTGTGTGTGTGCATGTGTACATGTGGGTGTTTTGCATTCTTTGTTTTTTCCCTTTTCTCTATGTATGTGCCTTTCATTTGGGTTTACCTTTTTTTGCATTTATAAATATCGTCGAACGAACTGTCTATTAAACCAACGTTAAAATATGGGATTCGACCTAACGTGGTTGTGACGGAGCAAATAAATAAGGTTACCCAATATGGGGCCTGAAAAAAGTAAATGAAGGTTTTTTTTTCCAGGAAAATTAGGTCCTTGGTACCTTGAGCCAAATAATCTTACAAGAATGAAGTGATATTTATTTTTAAAAAAGTCACTTTCATAAATAATAATTGTTATTGCTTTATTGCACGAAGTCCGATACTCGTCATACTGTTGTTTTTAGTTGTTGTTGTTTTTGTTGTTTTAAATGAGACATATACATGAACATTTATTTCAATTAATATATTTTTGAGCTTTAACATCGAAAAATATCATTTAAAAATGATATACATGTATAACCCTTTTATTATGAATAAGGGATTTAAATAATATTTCGAATTGATTATGGTGATGATGAAATGTTGTAGATGATGATGATGATTTAATCATGATTACAACAATGATGGTACCGATAATGATGATAATGATAATTGCGATGAAGATCTGATGATGATATGGATGCTAAAATGAAAGATAATCGCATATGTCAGGAGAATACAGCCAGATAATACGAATTTGCTACTTTCGACAATGATTAATTTTGAAGGAAGATCTGATGTATTTTCAAAAATTCGTACCTTATTCTTGCCACGTCATCATTATTTTGTTCACAATTGGAGAAGTTATTTTTAGGTAAAAGATCAGAAAATTGTTCAAATTCCATCACAAGTAATTATCAAAACACGTAGGATATATACTTGTTCAGCACGACAGAAGCTTTATAAGAATGATAACTGCATCATTACATTTTTTTCCAGCGTGTTATGAGTTGAGCCCCTTTAATGCTGTGAAGTGCGCGTATTATTAAGGGTACTAGTAGCTGATTCGTTATGTTCCTAATAATGTTTGTAGTATGAAAAATTCACAATAGACTAGGCTAACGAAGATAAACCACAACAAATACGATGAAAACGGTAATAAATCGTTTTAACTACGGTAATCGTGATTTACCATACTATTCACGATAAACCACGGTAGCAACAAAAAGTAAAGGCAACCCTGACGGTAACAGGGTATCAACTACAAACCACAACAGTCACGATAAAAATAACGGTAATAATCCACGATAACTATGATAAAAGAAAAAAAACATAGGAACGATAAATAAAAGCACAACAACAACAACAGTGACAGAGATAAACTACATGTACAACAATAAACGCGTTAATCACGAAACACGACAGCAGAAACCACGGTAAATAATCTAAATAACCGTTACCATGATAAACCCCGATGAACCTAGGTATTCATGATAAACCACGGTAATCACGATAAAACTCAGAAATAAAACAAGGTAACCATGACAAATTACAGTATTTGCAATAATCCATCGTAACACTAATGTCTTTTAAATTGAAAAGATAAACATATTATGTTACATTTATTAAAATATATATGATATTAAAACAAATATAACATATGGTTTTGCTAGACTCGCATTATTCAAAACTGAACTGATTAATGCCTCTGGCAAATACGCCAATAAATATATATGTGTGTATTTAGGAAAGTTTAATTTTACGTGAAAATATTAAACGTTGTTAATTAATAATGAAAACGCTAAATGGCGTAAGGATACTGACGGCTTGTGTGATAGTTGTTTTGATAATTTATTTGTATAACAGTACTCAAAATCAGAATTTAAAAGAAAACAGTTCGGATATAAGAATATTTTTTACAGATGGCGAACAAAAGAAAGTGGTTTATAATAAACATTTACAACTTTTCCTGGACGGACATCCATCTCCTGTTGTTGGAGGCAAATCCTTGTTCAACCATTCTTTAAGCTATGATCAAATAAATAGGATTTCTCATTGTCGGCAATATGTCGACTGGATAAAAGGCGCCGAGAACTTTGCTAAGGACAGATATGTCTGCATCAATCATCATGATTATCTCAAAGAAAATAATACGATACTTATTGAGGTTGGAGGTAAGGTATTTCATTCATAAACGTATTTTGATTTGTATCTTTACGGCAATGGGCACATTTTCCATAATTATTTCAAATAGTGATAAAAACAATAGAACTTTCTCATTTGGATAATTTCATGAAATGTTGCTTGAACAAAAAATGAGAATAAAGTGTGAGCTTCATAATTATTTAGCTGTACATGTATATTATTTGTGGATTTGAAGAATCAAAAGATATGTTATCTTCACAATTTATTTATAATTGTGTAAGGTATTTTTGTTTCGGTGGTACAGAAGGGAGATCGGAAACTATTATTCGGCACATTGTTAGGCAAGGTTAGGATTAGCCTATCCATAATGCCCAAACTCTGATAGATTAATTGAAATACATCCAGTTATACGTGCGCACGAAATATTTGACACGTGTGCCTTTGGCAGTTAATACGTCTGCACGTTATACATTGTAATTTGAGTGAGGCTCATGGTAGTTTATAAGAGCGCACGTGACAAATAAACTTTTCCTATTTCTTTGTACCACCGTTATTCTCTAATCTATCTATTTAAAAATAAGGAATTCTATAGCAGTGCGTGATCTATTGTTTGAAAAAATGGACAGCATACTGTTTATTCAAAAGAAAATCTAAATCATAAAATGCATTCTTATAAAATTGAAAACCACATTATTTGCTGATGAAAAGTATACGAACTGTTGATGGGTGTTATAAAATGTCAATTATTAACTTCACCATTATATAAAACCAGGAAACTTTGGGTCAGATGCTTCCTTGTTTACCGCCGTCTACAACCCACGACATCTGATAGTTGAGCCGATACCGTACTATGCTACACTTTTACAAGAGAAATTCAAAGACAATCCAAGGTAAACTGTTAAGTCACATATCTAAGCTAAACCAGCATAAAATCAGCAACAGCTGTCAGTATTAACCAAGAAGCGGTAAGGTAACTTTCCGTTATTTTATTGATAAAGAAGCAGCAAGAGTCATTTACAGACAAGGTCTTATTCATACTTTGTGAATTGTTTTAATAAAACAGACTTTTTCAGATTTCTATGTGAATGTAATTGTTTACTGTATGTTGGTAGGAAATGAACAATATCTTTCCATTGACAAAAAATTTGGTGACTGCGTTTGTACTGTCACTCTCCAAAAGGAGGTTCAAAAATTGTGAATCTTTTTGTAAATTTAGCGAAAAAGTCAAAACGGTTGATTGACACGTTAACATCGCCATCATGCCGTAAACCCTTGAATTTTGAATTATCGGTCACTTGTCATTACGTACATTTATTAAAAAAATCATTTTCTGTTACCAATATTTGTCAAAATGTGGCAATGCCACGTTCAGTTATTTATCAAAAAGCGGTAGGTTCACTTTCCGTTACTTTTTTTCAATTAAGATTTTCCATTACTTATATTTTGCAGACGCGGTAAGTATCTATACAACGATCTTTCAGATAGAATGATCTTGAAACGCCCTAAATGATTCCCCATTAGTAAGATATATTTTGTTATATAAAATACAGTGTAAACATTGCAATATGAAGATTTAATGTTTAAAGGGCTGCATTTTAAGATGCATTAAATTCAACATCAAATGTTTCTAAATAACAGAACGAAAGATAAAAAAAATCTTAACATGAGACATTTATTTCATTTTTTGTCATAAAAACAATGAATAAATTAAATACTTACGAAACTCGATATTAATACTTATACCATCAATAACTAGTAAGTTCACTTTCCGTTATCTTTATTTATCAAGTAGTACATATGTCGATATACCTTATTCATATTAGTCGAAAAAAAGAAGTGGTAACTTCACTTTCCGTTACGTATTTTAAACCTTCCCCATTATTTTTATTTATTAAGCACCGTGATTGACAACAAAATTATTCTCCTGATTGTATTGACAATCACTTTATATTATAACTTACCTAAAACATACGAACTATGCGAAACTTTCTAGAATTTAAGGATATCATTACCTCAAATATGTTTTTTTCTTATGTCAACACAAAATTTAACTAGTGGCAGTATTAAACTTAAAAATTGTTTTCCATATACACAATGAATCAAGAGATAACACAAAGAAAGGCAAAAAGATATCTTATATGACTGCATAAAAAAATCTTATTTTATATCTGCAGGGTCACTGTTCTAAATTTCGGACTCGGACAGAAGACGGAAACGATTGCTATAAATTGAATTCAAAGGCGAAGGTTCGAACATTTATTCGAATGATTTTGGTCAGAAGAAAATAAATGTAAGTGTCATTAATTCTACAGAATTTTTCCAAAATCTTGGCGTAGGAATATACAGTGTAGATCTACTTTCTATGGACTGTGAAGGCTGCGAACTTGATGTTCTAGAAAATCTACTAGAAACTGGAATGGTGAAATATTTCAAAAATATTCAGCTCGAGATACACACCTTGGCTTATTTTATTATAGACAGGGAAGATTATTTAAGACGGTATTGTACACTCCAGGAACATATGCGGCGGACACATAGATTAACGTATCAATACAAACACATGTGGGAAAACTGGAGACTGTTAGATTTGAAATAAAAATAGAAATTTGAAATACGAATTTGTTATATCAGACTAGGATAAATCTAATAAAAACTAAAAATATTAATACATATTAATAAAAGAATTTCTTATTATTCTTATTATTATCTTCACCTAGATTGATACAGCCTCTGATTGAACTGCTGTCTTTGACTCCTTCTCATGCCTAACTCATCTGAAGACCACCTAACATATCAGCACAAAACCGAAAACCATCCTGCAAATACAGTCAAACTTTGGTTTTAACTAAAGAAAAGCACCATTATTTTATTGATCGTTTGTTTGGCTTTTACGCCGAAATTGGTCATATCTCGGCGAACGGTCCGAGTATTTTTGCTAAATATTCAACCAGGAAATTTCTCCTCAAATGCCTGACTAATACATGACTTCTGTTTCAGGGGTCAGAGACAAATGACCATTAGACTCAATGTCCAAATAGAAATTTAAAGTAGTATGTTATAAACCATAACAGTAGTGCATATATCGTAGTGAATCACTTGTGGAGAAGTTGTTGGTAAGGTGGAAAACCGTAGAGATAAAACCAAAAATTTTGTTCAAAATCCAGTAAAAAAAAACTAATGTAATAATAACAGAATATAATTGTTGAGGTATAAAACCCCTAATAAATTGGTGTAAATATAACCAAAACATTGGTGTCACCGTTTATAAGATTATTTGAATGTGAACTTAGTTTTATATAGTATCCTGCCGCCATTCGGAACTGCTTCGGCTATTATCTATAATAACCTCGGAAACAATACGGATTGAAAGTAGTTCTACCACGTGGTTTACAGATGTAAACAGAAACAGAGATAATGTAAAACGAATGTATATATTTGACATCTAATGTCTGTTCCGGTACTCTTATTCTTGAAAATACGTCTGACAACAATTTGTAATTTAAATATGCCCGCTGATGTTCAATTTTGAACAAATCCGACTAAATGTCAACAGGTTTGGTTTTTTGTACTTTCGGTTTCTACAGCCATATTAGTAAATATAAATAATGTATTGTTTGCTTTTGTACCTATGAATTCACTTATTTTAGGTGGACTATTACTACATATATTGGAAATAAACTTGTCAACAACTCCCAGCATTAAATTTATACTATTTGTTTACATGTTTAGTTTCTTAGCGTAAGTTAGACCGGAATACCGCATCCGTTCTGTGTATTCATACTATTGTGTTCGAGGTCCTTTGTCGAAGACTGACGGAAAGGGCCGAGTAGTTGCGATTGATCCTGCCGCTATATATCATCTATCAAACATCCGGGTTTCCTCCCTTTGATGTATAACCGCCATTGTTAGCTGATTGATATGCACTACACATACCGAACTTTTACTGAACTACACTTAATATGGAGGCAGGTGAAAACGTCAGAATTGTAAACGAATCTGAGGGTTCAGAAGTTGAAAATATCGTTGCCGATGAAGATAGTGAATCAGTGGCACTGGCCGAAGATAAGTCGCCTACTTTCGGTTTCACTGAACCCTCTTGGAGAACTGATCTGTGTCTTGTTGTTGAAGGAACAAAGCTTTACGTCGCAAAGCTAAGGTGATTCTGTCACTTGCATCACCAGTATTTGATGCAATGTTTCAATCTGACTTTAAGGAAAAGTCAAATGACGAGTTAGAATTGCCTGGGAAGAAACTAAGGGACGTCTTAGAATTCCTTCGATGTATTTACCCGAACACATACACCCAAATTAATTGCGACAATGCTAGGGTCATTCTTCCTTTGTTAGAAGAGTACCAGGTCCTACAGCTTAAACCGAGATGTGAAGTAGTTATACTTGAGACTGTTACAGAAGAAACATCGACGGATGATCTTTTACAGTTGTTGAAGGAAGCATGTTTGTATGATCTTAAAACTTTGCGTGCTAGATCGATGCATATTTCTGATATCATCTAGGCCATGTGATGTATTGGACGAAAACTACTGTAAGTCGTTCCCTTCGGCAAGTGCATTAAATGAGATATTTGTACATGTTAATACATCAATGAAGAGAAAGATAGCTGAGCTAGAACAGGTTGAAGAAAAATGTGAGTTGTTAATGCAGTATGTATCGTCAACATTACGGGGAACAACAGATTTGAAGTTAGATCCTGAAAAGAAATGGGACGACAAGATCATAGTTCTATTTGAAGCAATTTGTCCTGACAACAACGAGAGTGAAGGAGTTGAAATTGAGATTTGGGAGGTCCCTCTTAAAATTTACACAAAAAAAGTAAACAGTAAGCTTTACTGTGGTGTTAGAAGCATTGGTGAATATAAGACTGCCTGTGATATACATGTACTCTGCATAATCGTTAATAGACATCCAAATGGAAAAAATGGCACGATTGTTCACAAAGGCGGATTTGATCAACATAATAAATCTGTAACATTTGAAGTTTTTGACAACACGTATATCAACAGCATTGACAGTGGTTACATTCTCAACGGAAAGATCGGCTATATTATAAAGTTGTTCATGTCGAAGCCTAACAAATGGACTGATAGCCATTGCAAAACAAAACCTCTGTTTTCTAATATACCGTTAGTTTAAATTAAAGTATTTATGTGGAGAAATTGTTGGTAAGGTAGAAAATTGTGAAGATATTTATGTATTTTTTGTAAATTGTTTAATTTAACATCTATGGATCACTTGGCTTATTGTGTTCGTGTTAGTTGTAATCCAGTCCCAGGGAGTGCAGAATAACAATGCTGTTTATTTACTCTCTTTACCCTTGTCACCAGAATGAACCATATAAGCGATCATATTAAAGTTTGTCTTCGTGTTAGAACTTTAAATTTTATCAGGACTGATAAAGTTTAAAAGATGCACTTTTGCAAACTGTTTTAAAAAGTGAGTCTTTTGTAAACTGCTTTGAAATTATTTTATTGTCTATTTATTAGCTTCATTCATAACAAACTTATTATTAATGGAGACTTTATCAATTATGTTAAAGTGTATCAATACAGTTTCTTTTGTGTGTACGGTGATTCCCCTCTAGAAAGTGATTACTCTCATGCAAAGTTAAATATTTACAGAATATGAAAAAAAAAACGTTTAAAATCACATTAAAAAAGAGTGCCTCAACATAAATTAGTGCACACAGTCACTTAAAACATATTGGTCTTGTTACAAATACATTTGCATATAAAATCAAATGGCTGCGAGCTTTGTGGTATTTTCTGATCTTTGCAATCTAAATCTGTATTTTTTCTGTATAAGTTTATTTTGAAATACTATAATTAATCTTGCAGGGCACCGAGTTGCAGCGACTGCGTTTAGATTTTTTGCTATAACAGTTTGAGTTTGATACATACGGAATTTTGTATAACCAGAGTTTTTTCTTGCATCATGAAATCATTTATGTTCATTTCTTTATGACAGCCATAATATACCCTTGCATATCCTGGCTAATTTTTTTTTTAAATCTCTTAGAAAAAAATTAGTTGCCACGACTGAGATTTGAACTCCAGACCTCTCACATTGTAAACGAGCGTGCAGCCCCTCGGTCACGATGATGTTTTATATAATTAGACTGAATAAAACCAAATTATTCTAAATTTAGAATTTCAATTGATGGTTTTGTCATTCTTATTAATTTCTATGTAAACCTGTTGTTAATACTGATGTTGATGTTTTGGCGAAAATCTTCTCGCCCAAACAGTGCGAAAGGGAGAAGAATCCGTTTTGTGCAAAATTCTGTTTTGTTTGTTTATTTTGTTATTTTTCTGGGTTGAAAAAGTTGGCCAGATTGAAATATTGGAAATGCTTGCTGCATTCCATTGTAAAAATGACTTTTAAAAACATTTCTGTTTTGTATTAAATAAGATACTACAAGTCATTTTTTTAAATACCTGAATTGTCTTAGTCAGATGGTCTCATAATACTATATTCAAATTTATTTAATGTTATACTACTTGTATAGCCTCTATATTATAACCAGATATTAAAGAAATAAGTATAATACAATATCAGGGATTTGCATATACGAATATATTATATTATTGAACAGTTTATTTGCAATTTATAATGCTACACTGGATTTATTTTTTATTGAATATTCCTCTAAGAACAACTGTCATGGCCATTCGCAATACAGATTACATTTAAATTACAAGAGCTGAAAAATGATAATTTGTAAATTGCTACTGAATTTCTTAATTGACAAACATTGATGTTTTATATCAGCATTTTAATGAACTGTTCAACACAAACAACAGCATATGCATCATGCGTGTATATCCAAGATACTAATATGCCGGACGATAGATTTCCAAAAATAAATGCCTATCTATGATAACAATTGTTTCTGAAAAATATGGTGCTGTAATGTAAAGATTATCCTGCATCAAATTTAAATGTCACACTGCTATGAATACAAGTTACATGTAAACCTAAAAGATGTTGAAAATGCATTGTTTATGATATATAAAACGGGTTGGTGTAATAATGTTAGAAATGTTGCTTTGAAACATATATTGAATTTAAACAGCATTGTAATACTGAAAATTATTTGCTTTCGTCATTAACAAGGTTGAACGAATTCCGATGTGGTATATTTCTGTTAAAGAAAGAAACCGGAAGATATGTCGGTGTAAATGTTTACGAAATACTGGTAAATGCTGTAGAAGAGGACACTCATTTTCTTTTAAATTTCACAAAATGTAATGATTAACGAGAAAGCCTTTTATCAAAATGTAACTTTTAGATCCTGTTTTGAACATATGCCTGAAGTAAATAAGTTTGTATCTGCTGTCAATTTATATTGTGTGCATGTTGCTAAATTCTTAATTGAGGCTATTAATAATGGAAAGATGTTTCGATATAGAGTAGGAAATTAACATCTAAAATAAAATGTTTAAAATATGAGTAATATAATGTATAATTTTGACACCTAAAGTGATCAGATAATGAAAAGGTAAGCTTATTATGTCCTAGAACATTTTAATGTCCATTACTACGTGAGTGTGTGTATGTTGAACAATTTATCCAATGTTTGTCAAGGAATGTCAATAAGTTTAGAGTTACATGAAATCATGGTCCGTTGCCATGGTAGCCCCGCCAAATGTCGAAGTTATTCAAACTTGCCACATTCAATTCAAGTCATTCAAAATAATGAAAGCGTTAGAATTATGAGACTTTAAACGACGTTATTGACACTATATCTAATATTGAAATAATAGGAGAGTGAGATCATAAAATTTGCAATACCAAGGACTAGTGCAGATCAATTTAAAAAAAAAGTGGTTCCAATGTAAAATATTCGAACTGGCTCGCACTTGTGATAAGCTTGAGATATACTCACTATGGCATTCGATCGATATACTTATTTGTCCATAATGTTTAATTTATAAAAAATACAATATCACGTCGATGTCGAAATCCGACCTTAAGTCGTATAAGATTGCCTGTAAATTATGTAGCTTTATGCAAAAGTTCCTAGATTAATTTGCTATAAAGCGAATTTATTTTTCTTCTTTTTTTCTCTCTTTGTTTGCATACTTAAGTCATGCTCTTTGTTTGATTTAATATGGGAGTTTCCAAACTATTTTATGCTGTGTACGAAAATGCGATGTCGTAGATCTAATTATTGATGAAGCACCTGCGAGAAATGGAAACTTTTTATCTATCGCCTAGTAAAAGCGAATGCGCGAAATGGAAAATTTTATTTAAATATACCGTAAAAGATGAACATATTTTATCTGCAGAAATAGACTTAATTTTTCATAAAGACATTTATTGGCAAGTAGATGATGTTATTAAAGTGAATCTAAAACATTTCATTGGATGAAAATGTCGGGCATCATCTAAAATAATTATTGTCATATTTTTGGAGATTATAATGGATTCTACGATCATGATGGTCAAAAATACCATAACAAACATTGTTGCAAGAGAAAATTAATTTTACTACCATCTAGACATTTGAAGACAAAAATCAAGGAAGTCACGCTCGAAGGTCAAACGTAATAGCTTTCTAAGTATTGTTTGACAACATCTGAGGGATAGTTATATGCAAGCTTTAATTAAGTACATCTGTTAAAGAATAAAGTCTGATTATATTTTTATGAACAAACGTTTAATTTCACTTTCAGTAACTAACTAAAAATCAAAAACATGTAGAATTCCATATTTTATGAAGACCGAATAGGGTCCAGCTGTCACAAAGCAGTGGTTTTAGAATGTCAAGATATTTTAATCTAAGGGAACCGTGTGTTAGAAATATTTTCGGCACCCAAGTTATTAATATATTTTACAATATGTCATTCATGTAAACCATTCCACAATTTCTCATAAAATGCCCTTGTCAAGCAGAAATTTTCAACATTTACGAGCCTATCATTTACGGGACTCACCCTCTTTTACATTCTCTTGTGATTTATGCTGCTAGATTTGTTGAATTATTTCAACTTGTTAATGGACGTTGGTATTATTGGAATAATATTCTTCCACAAAAACAAAGAAGTATCCATGTTTTTAAACATACGCATCTGAAATGTGTTTTTCACTTGCATATAGCTTTTAAAAATCATAATTTTGATATTGTAATTGGTATTCAGACGTTTTGACTATTATATATTTCAATGAATACTTACTTTCGTAAAAGATGAAAATATTTTATCTGCAGAAATAGACTTAATTTTTCATAAAGACATTTATTGTGAAGTAGATGATGTTATTTAAGTGAATCTAAAACATTTCATTGGATGAAAATGTCGGGCATCATCTAAATTGATTATTGTCATATTTTTTGAGATGATAATGGATTCTACAATCATGATGGTCAAAAATACCATAATAAACATTGTTGCAAGAGAAAATTAATTTTACTACCATCTAGACATTTAAAGACAAAAATCAAGGAAGTCACGCTCGAAGGTCAAACGTAATAGCTTTCTAAGTATTGTTTGACAACATCTGAGGGATAGTTATATGCAAGCTTTAAGTACATGTGTTAAAGATAAAGTCTGATTATATTTAATGAACAAACGTTTAATTTCACTTTCAGTAACTAACTAACAATCAAAAACATAAAGACTTCCATAATTTATGAAGACTGAATAGGGTCCAGCTGTCACAAATCCGTGGTTTTAGAATGTCAAGATATTTTAACCTAAGGGAACCGTGTGTTAGAAATATTTCCGGCACCCAAGTTATTATTATATTTTACAATATGTCATTCATGTAAACCATTCCACAATTTCTCATAAAATGCCCTTGTCAAGCAGAAATTTTCAACATTTACGAGCCTATCATTTACGGGACTCACCCTCTTTTACATTCTATTGTGAATTTGCTGCTAGATTTGTTGAATTATTTCAACTTGTTAATGGACGTTGGTATTATTGGAATAATATTCTTCCACAAAAACAAAGAAGTATCCATGTGTTTAAACAGACGCATCTGAAATGTGTTTTTCACTTGCATATAGCTTCTAAAAATCATAATTTTGATATTGTAATTGGTATTCAGACGTTTTGACTACATGTATTATATATTTCAATGAATACTTACTTTCATAAACGTATACTTCAATCACAAAAATGAAGTCAACATGAAAACAGGCTTGTCCCATATCTGGCTGAACTGTCCCGTAAATGGTAAAATTAATTTTGGAATATTCATTCGAGTAAAAGGAAATTTTGAGTCCACGCTTATCGATGTAAACGCAATAACATTGGAGTATCTTGTATTAATTGTAAGATAGAAGATTCTTTGGAGCAGATGTGGTGAGAACTACCTAGTATTTGTCCTTAAATAAATACATTTTAAAAACTTTATAACATTTTCATAGATGTTTCAGTTGAATGGGATATGACTATTCATGCATCTTGATATCAAAGTGTTTTAATTTATCTAGATACTTAATATCTGATACTTAATTAATTAAAATGATTGATATCTGTTTAAACAAACATACTGTTCATTGTTTTGTAGTTCAATTAAAATATAATAGTAATAAGATTGATTTGTCCCGTAAATGACCAGAGCGAAAGAAAATCATATAACAGTGATTTTCTCAATGAAAGTGATATTTCTATGAGAAACATTGTTTTCGTTTACACTAACTTGGATTTTATGCAAATCTAGCAATTTTTTTTTTGAAGTTCTAAGACCATTACGCCCATTCTCAATAAAATAAAGCATTTGAGGTTGAAAAATATTAAAAATTTGATGTTGTCATTGTGTCATTTTTTATCGCTGAAGTAAATGTTTAGGGTATTTTGCAAGTTTGCCAGAAATATTTTGAACAAGAAACTATGATATGACAGGATGGCATTTATTTCGGTAATGACACTGTATTTCTTCAGTAACGTAGATTTCAGATCTAATAATGTAACATATTGGCTGCATATTAATAACAAATGTCTGTAAAATATATCAAAATCTGTAAATTCTCTATCTAGAGGGACTTTCTAACCCAGGAAAATTCAAAGAAGTTGGGTACCTTGCTAATTTTCAGTCAATTTCTTCAAAGTTAAATATTCGTAGAAAGCAAAAATAGTCAATTTTGAAAATGATTATTTTATGTCTTCATTCAAAGGATATATATCATATATAATATATGAGAGGTCGAATGCATACACAATTTTTGTATTAGCAATTTTTTTTCTCAAAATATTCAACTTTCCACTTTCTTAATATTTGGAAAATTTAGTACTAAACAGTTCGATATTTATCCCCATATAGGATGTCACGTATGTTTCATTTTATTCAAATGCAAGTAAAGGTTGAGAAAACAATTTTATTTTTTGTAAAATAATTTATATTTATGGATATTATTTTAACATTATTATATATAGAATGAAATACGGCCAGTAAGCTCTTTGCAGAAACGAATTAGTTGTTGCTGAGAACATCAATATCTTGTAATATATTTTTAACATTTCTGCTGGTACATCAACATATTATTAACATATCTTTCCTTTGTAAAAACAATTTTGTGTCTTCTTATATCTAATACAAGGTAACCGTTACTAACAGGCATGCTAATCCCAACTTTATCTTTAATTTTCAAAAATTGTTGAATTGTGAGTTGGAGTAACGTATGTTTCACACTCGCTTATTTATGAACTTTATCACGGAATTTAAATTTACATGTAAAATCGACTTTTTATTTATTTGGGAATCAAATGCACATCATTCTATTGTCATGAAAATGCGATTTTATGTTTTTATATATGCATGTGTAAACAATATAAAGTCTGTTTGATAAAAGTAACGTTTGTTTCACTGTGGTTACTTAAACAAGTAAAAACACGACCAAAGTTAACAAAATTTACTTACTAATGTCAAATAGAAGTTAATGTTGATGTTATACGTGCTTTCCGCCTTCAATTTCCCTTTTGATAAACTTACTTTAAAAAGTTGATAACGTATGTTTCTGTAACGTATGTTTCATTTTTACATTGAAAGTGGTTTAAAAATGACACAAGACCGTTTAAGCCGCCGTAATTTGTGGTTAATATATCACAGTTACACACATGTTAATATTCTTTCTTGTTTGGATTCTTCTTTGAATGGACTGGCTCTTAAATAATTGTAACGTATGTTTCTTTTTAAAGTGCTGTTGAAAAGATTTGAATAAAAAATGAAAATTTCCGAAAATAGAATTATATTTGAGAGGCTGCAAGCTTATTTTTACTTATAATTATATATATGCTGTATTATTAAGCATGCGTCGATTCAATTATGTAATTTGGGTTTCACTTCTTATTGTTTGAGGTTTGTCACTATTTTTTTTATATGCATTTGGCGACATTTGATCATTCATTATACCAATGAGATTTTAACAGTCAAATATAATTTTTACCAATAATCAAAGTGCATATACACACAGCAATGACTAATTGCACATGTTTCGTTTATTCTGGAACTTATTTTTCTGAAACACAATTTCAAAGTTGAAAATTCTAGGTGGCGACAGTAACGTATGTTACATTTTAGGGCATTAATGGTACTTGTAAAAGAAAAATAACAGATAGAAATGTAAAACTGAGAGTGTCCCTATTAGACAAAGTGGAAGCCACCTTTCTAACGACATTTTGACCTCAAGAAAAACCTTCGTATAAGAGCTACCCAGTGGAACATCAAATGCTGTGTTTTATTGAGAATGAGCGATTAATACTATCTTTTACTCATTTTTTGACTATTTTCAGTTCAATTGTTTAAATATTGTTAATATGCCCCAACCTTGCCAAAGGAATATATGCTCTATTTCATAAATACAATGTAAATATAAGTTAATCTTCAATCATTATAAATATATAATTCAAAGTATTAACATTTCTTTCTGTCAATCGATAGCATCTGGAGACTTACGGGACAATTGAAAAATCATTTACAAGTCCTTAATAAATTGTCAATATATGAGATGACGTAAATTATTTCATTATTATTGACAGTTGAATAATAAATAAATAGGCACTATCAAGAATTCGTCAGTTATTTTCAGATTTTCTTACTCGTCCATTGTATGGATTTGTGGATTTTGTAAGGTTATTCATTAAGCATGTTCTATATGAAATGCATTTCCATGAGTTGTTTTTAAAAAGATGTATTTTTTGTAAGTTCAATGATTGATTCTCATTTCCAGATATTCATATAAATAGATGATAGAAAGTTTATTTTAAGAAACAAAATAAAATCGCCATACCATATGCACAAACTTAAGGACCATTGTCTCGAAAATGGCGGAATTTATTTTCTTTATTTGGTTCTTTCTAGAGAGCCTGTCATAGGGAAAAATCTAGGACATCTGTACTGGTAATATTTAATATCAAAATATGTCGAGATACTTATAATTTTGGAATGGAATAGAATTTATATATTCAAAAAAGTTCATTTTTCAGTTATAGAATTAATGAAATGTCGTACTTTTAAAAGTGAGAATGAGTGAATGTTTTTTTAACATTCATAAGTCCAAATTCTTTTTAAAAACTATTGTTATTTATAGTATATTCCTTCAGTATACAAAATTTATATTAAAGTAACTTTATCAGTTCGAGTAACTGATAATAAAACTGGACAAAGCACTGATTTTAAAAACTATTTTATAAGCATGATTTTGGTAACCCACTGTATGATAAATTATGATTTTATCAATTAAAATTCGACCAAAAACACTTTAAATCATTTCTTTAATTGGATGCTGAAAATGTTCGATGAATTTTTCGGGATTCAAGAAAAAATAGAATGAATCTTCGTGCAACAGATCTAGACTGAAATATTAAAATTGAAGCGAGGAAAATCTTATCCAAAGAGAGGTCTGATGGGCTCTGGCGGGCAAAGCTAAAAATAGAACCAAATATGTCTAATTTCACTTGTTCTTCACTGCTTCTTCATATGATTCATGTAGAGAAGTTGGTCTCCACTTGGAGAATAATAATGCTAGCAGTGTTAATGATTCCCAGAACTCTTATTTGGTAACTGCCCTTTTCATTGTTAATTAAATAATAATTAAAAAATATTTTAACCAAAATTAAGAAATGAAAAATGAATCTAAGTATCTCATTGTTGAATATTGTCAACTAATACAGTATGTGTACCAATGATGTACAGTGTAACTACTGAAAACCCAACACCCATGGGACTTGTCAAAAGTTCGGATTTCAGAAGTTTCCTGATTTCAGAGGTTTATGCCACAAAATGTCTTTTGTGGCCATTACTGTAATATCTTATATAATAGTCTTTATTATCAGGATAATGATGTAAAGGAAAAGAATACATTTAAATTAACACTTTATTTAATACTTGATCATAATGATACTTAAAAGGTGTTTTGTTCATTATGACTATATCTAATGCAAATTTCTGAAAAGACCATTATTTAAATATTGTTCTGTCTTCATTTGAATCAATTAAAGTTTGCTCATTTCTTATCTTACCCTGTTAAGTACAAATACCTTTAAATTTCTATCAGTTTGTAGAAATGTTGTTAAAAGCATAAACTTACATATTTTCTGATGCTAGTTAATTAATTAGTACATCAAATGCAA
>NW_026867274.1:0-15211 GCF_026571515.1 Ruditapes philippinarum | reverse complement strand
ATTTGAAAATTTGCCACTGTTTTTTACATGTAAAATATCATTCAGGATTTTAACAACTGAAAAAAAAAAAATGAAAAATTATATATTTATTTATTACATATTTGAAAGATTATAATCGCTATAAATAAAACACATGAATTTTAACTCGCGTTGCATATACATTGTAATAAGTTGATGAAACAAAGGTTTGCCGAAAATTCGAACTTGCAATTACGTGACTGTCATTCCATTGTGCTTACCACTAGGCCACAAGAACTGTATCATTAAGATCATATATATCCTTAAGGTGATTCTGCTTTGTCAGCCGTGTTTGTTTTCACTATGTGGGTCCAAAGTGAAAGTAGGTCAAAATTCATATAACAACAAAGCTCACATTGTTATATGATGAGCCATTTGCAAGTACACTTCCAGTTCTATGTTTTAAAGACTATTTTAAACAAAAATAAAAATGATAACAATTAGAAAATTTACCTTGAATGTGCTACATTTCTGAAGACCAAAAACATTCTGTTGCAAAGTTTTATGCACATTTCATGAAGGGCAAAATCCTTTTTTAAAAAATCTGTTTTAGTGCCTACAAAAGCTATTTGTTGCAGAAAATACAAAAAACTTAAAAAACACAAATCATAGGAAAGTAGTTTATCTGACCTTGAAAAAATATGGCCACCATGACATGTGTAAAAAAAGTAGTACCATGAAAATAAACATCATTTACCTATTTCTTGTGTACATGACAAACAGACACACTTGACTGTTACACATAAAAAGGTTAGATTTTAAAGTTTGATAGTGTTTTCATTTTAATAGTAGTTCATAAGGCTATAAATGATGATTGTTTTCTTGCACTATTTCTTTTACAAAAAATAATGGAGGCCATGTGCTTAGGACATGAGATAAGGATTTACTTGGAGTTAAGTTTTGAAAGATTTTTGTATTCGCTGCAAAAAATAGCTTTTGTAGGCACTAAACAGACTTTAAAAAGTGTACTTTCAAATGGTTCATCATTTTAAAATAAGAGCTTTGTTGTTATATGAATTTTGGCCTACTTTCACTTTGGACAGACTTTGTGAAAACAAACATGGCTGACAAAGCGGAATCACCTTAAATCACAACAAGAGCATTTAAACATAATATTATCGAACTTTTCTATTTTTAATTAATATCAATTATCACGGAGAGTGAATTTGAAAACGTTATAAATCACTATGCTTTAAAGTGTTTGACAAGGCTCAATAGTTTTTTTTTCGCAAAAAAATTGCATTATTGGGATTTCCTTCTCAAAGTCGGGGTAAAAAAGATTTTCTAAGACAATTGCCTACTTTCCAAACCCCTTCGGGAAACGTTCCGTATTTAAAATTAAAAAATTTAAAATTTTTTTGATTATGAAAAAAATGTTTTTTTAAAAAAATTCAGGAGAATTTTTTTACTTTTTTTCAATTTAAGGGCTTAAAATTAAATTTTTGGAGAATTAATGTTCCCGAAAAAAACATCAATATTTTGAAGAATATATTTTGTGTCTTTTGGGTCTTTTTTTTAACTATCTTTACACAAAGGGCTAACATTCTTTAGTTTGTTAAAAATTAATGTCGCTGTAATTTGGCATAAATTTAACTTTTGTAGTAGGATGTTTACTATTTGATGATACTCTTAGCTGAATATTGAACAGAAAGCTTTTTCACAGCAGTTGAACCGAATCTTACTTTAAAGTTTCTATCGTCACGAAAGCTATAAATAAGATCGGATCTTTCAAAACTGTATCCGTTTTATTTTTAAGAATACCATGTTTCCATGCTGCATCATACGGTTTTTCAAGATCAAAAAAAATTGAAGCCAAGTTTGTTTGTTTGTTTCATTTTACGCCTTTTTCAACAGTATTTCAGTCATATAGGCGGGTAGTTTCCTAACCATCGTTCCTGGAGAGTTACACCAGTACTAGACTACCGTCCTCCGCGCTTAACTACCAAAGCATCTCCCGGGGATCGAACACACGTCATAGAGGTAACTGGATTAGAAGTCATCGACTCTAACCCCTCGACCACGGAGGCGGTATATATTGAAGCCAAGTGCTTCTCTAATAAAAGTATTGAGGAGAATATGATGATTGTACTATGTTGTTCACGAACCGAAAACTAGTAATTATTTGTTTAACCTCTTTAGACCTTTCTATCTTTAACGGACTTAAACATACTTAAACATATACGTAAACATACTTCTTAATTCCGAATAATTTGGGGGTTTTCTCAAAACTTAAATGCGCGGAAATAAGATAGAATGAGCAGTATGCTAAAACTGTGACGCAGCAATTACAACATATCAACATATAAAAGATGAAGACAAGTTGACCATAATTTATATAAAGACAAAAAAAACACCAAAACACAAGTTTCTTAATTCATAGACTTTATTGAAGTGCTAATTTTTCAACCAAAGACCAACATGCAATAAAGTTTTGAGTGTTGTGAAAGGAGGGCTATAGGTATATGTCATCACTGATGTCACTGCTGATGCAAAGCTAGGGAGGGGGTATCCTCTAGAGAGCCTGGTTGTCTTAGATTTGATTTACAAGGGAACGCCTATTCCCCCTGCGATGAGGCGGCCGAATACGTTGGCCTGCTGAAATATTCAAAACAGCCGGCACTGGGTGCTGAACTTGCGGACTATGGAGCTCTATTACCCCCCCCCCCCCCAACATCATCGTCGTATGTGTATTTGTATAAATATCTCTGTTACTAAAGTATGTATAAAATGTAATGATCCTTCAGTGTGAAATTGCACGAAATTCTCGAGCGTTAGAATTATTCAATAATAATACATATGCTATATCGGCTAACAAATTGAAGCAGCACGTCTCCAGATTAATGTTATTTTTCATAAAAAAATTTGGAAATGTATTTAAAAGTAAAATAATATGAGATGAACATATAAAATAATTTTCATATTGCAATTGGTACTTATAATCCAAGAAAATTAGCAAAAAGTGGCAACCTATGCAAAAACAGTCCTTACTGCGTTAGTAACGCAGTAGAAGTATGGTGATAAAATGTTGCAAAATCAGTGTTAAACATGTAAAATATAACTTGGATCTTGAATGTTTCTACCATTCTTAAAAGTCTAGTGCATTTTTCTCATTATTGATTTTCTTTAAACAGTTTAGCTCATCTGGAGGCGTGCAACTTCAAACACTAGGTCCTGAAATGTTTCCAATTTTCTTACAATAATACCTTTGAGTGTGAAAACCTGTCCATTGCTAGCAGGCGTATCACTTCCTGCTTTAGTTCAATCCCCGCACAATGATTCAGAACATATCAGCCGGCATGATCATGTTTAGTTGCCGTTATGATGCCAACTCCAGACTCTGTACTAGATATTCGCAACTGTTTATAATTATATATTTCGAAAGAAACGTTTTTTTCCAAATTTTCTAAAAAAAATATGTACAATATCTTTAATCTACCTTGTAACATTAACAGATATGTTACATATCATGAACGTAGAAATTACAGTCGCCACAAACTGGCTTCAGTAAATATAATTGTATTGTTTGTGATATGGATATGTTGTTACCCAACCCTTAATTGTAACACTTGTCACCATAGTCAATGTGTGCACCGCGTATGTATAGGTTGAAATTCGCACATTTATACGTGCATTCTACACAACCTTTGTGAATTACATTACTCGGCCAACCATAGAGCAGTTGTTTAGTAAACTGTATCCCGCAGTTGGTGCAATAGATGAACATCATACCAACTATTACAACCAATAGATAAGCCACAAGAACAATTCTATTCTTGATACTGTGACTTCCACGCTATCAACACACAAGTATATTGTCGACCTTTGCTTAATTATAACACTCGAGATTTCGTGCAAAACATTTACGTTGAGTCCTGCTACCACTACATGAACCAACACTTACAAGTATATCTTGAAAACATCGCTTCTTGGTCATTGGTTGAAAAATTAACACTACAATAAAGTATATAAATGAAGAAACTTGTTATTTTTCGATTGTTTGTTTGTTTGTTTTTATTGGGTCTTCATATAAATTATGGTTACATTGTATCAATCTTTAATGTGTCGATGATTGAAAGAAATACACTTAACGCAACTTATAAGTACTCCGATTTCAAACTTGCAGGAAAACTCCGGTTTTCAAAATATATTCCAAATCAATGTTGAAAATGTGTACTGATTCTACTTTCCGACTGCATGAATGATTTTAAAACAAAATCAATCATCCGAAACGCAATATGGCGGTCACATGCAAAAACCCGAAAACGGGCACGTGCATTTCGTGCAAGATGCCCACATTGTGTATTTTGATGCAAATTGTTAGTTTATTGATGTGCCTAACATAAAAGCACAAAATGGCCCGAATGTCGCTGCAACAAAGAGGAATTGCCATTGGGCTATTACAGGGCGGCGCATCGCACGCAGAGGTATGAATTTTAAACACGCAGTTTTGTTTATTTATTGCGCTTTTTCAAAATATACTTTTGCTGGTTTGTTGTGTATCGAATTTCTTGACATTGATATCATTTATTTTATCTAGGTAGCCCGTGCAATGCATGTACAGAAGAGAAGCATTACTAAGCTCCTAGCTAAATACAGACGGACCGGAAGTATCGCCAATCTCCCGAGACGGCCACGTGGTAGAGCAACAACACGTGCTCAAGATAGAGTCATTGTTTTAACACATCTACGTCAGCGGAGGTGCACATCGGTTAAGTTTGAGTTATTGTAAAACGCATTTACTATTATAAAATGATGATACTATGATTAAAGTTTATACTGTATCGACTTAGACTAGTTATAGTAATTCTAACACAATATAATAAAAAATTGGTCGGAGTACTTATAAGTTTCGTTTAGTGTACTTTAACTAGCATATATACTTAAGGACAATGAAAACGCACGGTCAGGATAATGGCATTTTAACAAGGAAAATATATTTCTTTTAAATATTTGTTCATAAAACCAAATGTATTCCGGTCATTTTGATACCAAAGTTATGACAATTGATTGCATTTTAATGAAGTTATTGCATAATAAAGACAGTACCCGAAATATCAAAAGTGACACTTTTGGCTAATTGTGATAAGATCACAACGGAAAACAAATACTTACTTAATGAAATGAAATTATTTTTTTTTTTAAACTGATAATTATTAACTTGTTTTTCACAAATTTCTAGAAATGTTAGACACAAATGAGCAATTAAAATCTTTATGAAAATGAATATTAAACTATGCCAATGGTCAGTTTTAGAAATCGTAAAAGCTCACATAGACATTGCACATAAACACTTAAAATCCTCTATAAAAGGTGCTAAATTTCAAACACTACTGAAGACTTGCTAGCAAATTGTACGCAATGGTTCTACAAAGAAATAACCGCTGGGTAGATTTAGCACAGATTCGGTCTTGTCTATCTTACAAACAAAGCGCAAACCGTTTTGGTGTCCATCGGTCTACAATTTCTCGGCTTCACCCGCGTTTTTACACGACACTACAGGCCGAATGGCGTCATATTCCACAGGCGACTATCCGCACCGTATGGTCTATGAGGCGACGATGTACATCTGTACGAGACGCTGATGGAGGACATTGTTGTTTTTTTAAGATCCCGACGGTGGCATTACGAATAGACATTTATGAGTGACTTTGTTTTGGATTTTCATTTTGGTTTTTGCCTTAGTTAAGTTTGCATTATTGTCATGAAAAAGTGTGATTTTGGGATTTTCACCTTAGGTTCTTCGTTTTACTGGTGTACATTAGATTTTAAACATTTTGATTTATTTTCAGTTGTTAAGTTTGAGTTTTGTATTAAAGTTATGATATATATCTAATGGAGTCGATAGTGTTTTGTTTTTATGTAATTAAATGCATTTAGTGCGGGCGTGCGTTTTCATTGTCCTTAAGTATACATGTAAACCCGATATATTACAGTTTTGTTGATTTTTTTTATCATTTATGTTTTGAGAAAATCCCCAATTTATTCCGTTTAACGAAGTCCGTTTACGAAGCCCGTTTAAGATAGAAAAGTCTAAAAGTATATTTCTTACAAAGAATGGAATTCAGAATAAAATTAATAATACTTTCAATCTGTTCAATGACTTTTTAAAAATATATACATTCAATAATGCATCACCCTTATACATTTAACTTACAGGTTTACAGAAGAGAAAAATGAAAAGTTACATGACAAACTATAAAAAAAATATTTTGAAAGTATTAACCATAATGATAATAATAATGTGCATAATTGCAGAATATTTTCATAACCTGAGGTATTCATACCCTTGTCTTTCTTACCACTACGTTACTTGAATTAACGTGTCCATACTCACTTTAATTCTTCTATATTTTAATTAATAAAAATGCAAAATGTAACAATTGAGTAACTTGCACAACCTGTTATGTCATAATGGTATGACCGAATTATGTAAACGTCATCGTGTTCGACTTAAACATGTTACATTGTTTATCTACATACACACCAAGTTATAATTAGAATGTTCACGTTTTTCGTTTTGCACGGGAATGTCGTGCCTCATATAAGAGTTGATATTCTTAAAGAGGTCCATCCGAGCAGGATGTAATTTAAAAATTGAACTTATGCACCGGTCAGCCCCGAACATTATACTGATTAAAAAAAAATCAAAACTTTAGTCAATGCCACTACCCGTGGGCACGTGATATTATGCCCGCTTAACGCCTCACACTGAACGCTTGACGAATCCACAGTATTGAGACTGGCGTAAGATATATTCTAAGCTTATTGCCTTTAAATATCCGAAAGCTCATCCGAAGGAGAGCTATGGACTAGTCATTTAGGTGTATGCCTCTCAATCCAGGGATCATGGGTTCGAGCCCTCATCGGTTTATGAAAATGTTTTCTTCATATGGTACCAGTACTGGTTGTTTCCAGGACGCGGATTCGAAAGTGAATAATATAAGTTGAAAGAACTTGCTTCACAATCGAGCCTAAATAAATATGTTAAAACCAAAGCTTCTCCGGGGATAGGACGTTTATACAGTAACTATAAACTGGTGTTTTATACATGTTTGTTGCAGTCAAAAAACTATGTTTTGGTGACTGTTGAAACAAACCAATGCTGATGAAACTAAAATAACCAAAATTTGCCAACACGAACAGTTTATCATTATAGATGTACCCTTTTAGAGTCAGTTAAAACAAAGACACTTACCTGAAAATCACAATTTTAGTAGCTCGAATTGTTAAATAGATTGCATTTGAACAACAATTAGAATTGTGTTAATGAATATCTACCAAAGAGACTAGTTGTCAGTCCCTGTTATCCTGTCTATCGAAAAAGTTGTATATTATTTTGGACGTAAGAATTATTTCAAAATTATTTTTCTATACAAAAAGACACCTTTAAGTTTTTTATTCGTCCGGGCCTCATTTCATGTAACAACTGATATAAATACTAGCACATACTGTGACATCTTCACTATTCTTCTTGGACAGACGACATTAGAGGAAATAATGCAGCTTCAAGTTTTCATTCCTTTGTGCGTGGTTTTCTTGTGCGTTGTTGATAGCCGCAGTACGGATTTTCAACGACGTCGTTTTCTTCAAGGTTTGGATTTGTATTGCTTTTTAAAGGGACTCAATTAAGATTTTTGAAGATGACGGAACTAGAAATATTTTACTATACTGTCGTATAATAATTTTAACACAAGGCTTGTTTATTGGAAAGTTCTCGTTAATGATTCATGTTAATTATACATGTATATACATAAAAAATGTTGGATGTAAGGCTTTGACCAGGTCTAGTATATCGCCAGATAAGTGCATAATGCACAAATTGGTGTATACATATTTAATCATACACCGATCGGTGTTTAAATATTTTGATATATATGTGTTTTTGTAAATTATTTATGATCATGTTTTTGGCACCTGCATTGGTAATAGTCTGTTTTATTGACAAAGAATAAACAAAACTTCTGATCTAAATGAACTTTAGGAGATTTTAATTTTTCATTGACAGGAAAGCAAAAAAAATGTTGACCATTTCCAAATTGTTGATACACCAATTAGTTCATCATGCAGATTTTTTTTAAAAGTGCAAGAATTTCCAGTATTTCTATGAATATTATCTAAAGTAAGTGCAGGTGCCACAATTCACACTGCTATATTTACAAAAATAAAGATTTGCATGGTTGTCTGGTACACCAATATGTGCATCATGAAATACACCAATTAGTGCATCATACACATACTGGTGCATTATGCACTAATCTGGTGATATACTAGACCTGTTGACTGGGAGGTAAATATAAAATGATAAATTGATAGCATAAATATATAGCAAAATAAATGAATTTTAAAACTCCTTCAGTAGATTATATCAAATTTATTATTTCATTTTATAAACAATATCCAGTTAAATTAATTAAAATTTATTTCCTTACTTCAGTATACATGATACTATCTGGATTATATCCACTGGCCCGAAATGAATTCTTGACACTTTATTCATTTAAAAGACGGAATCATTGTTACTAGTCTGCCAACTTAAGGCTGTTAGGTTATTAGACTGCCAACTTCAGGTTGCTATGTTGCCATCTTGGGCTGCTAGGCTGCCAACCTGTTTCAGTTTAAAACAATTATAATGTCATGTATATTATTAGAAATAAGAGCACTCAGCGGGTCTCTGGAAGTGACGACCGAGGAGCCCACTCCCACAGAGAGCTACCCGTCTTCCCCAGATAATGAGGTTCCTGATGTCGACATTCCAGAAATTGATTACGAAAACTGGCCATACGCAATGATGGAATGTAAGTTAATTATCATTAAAAGGTACAGAAAATTTTTATTTAAATTTTATAAAGTAGACCATACAAATCGCATGTTTGAGATATAAAAACATCTATGAAATACAACTTTTCTTTAGGTAACATCAAATCAAATTCTTGTTCGTTGGATAGAAAATCAATTTTACCAACCGAGCCTAAAGAACTCGAGCCAGCTAAAATGTTGTCCTGCGTCTCCATTTGAAAGTTGAATAGAATAGAGCTATATCTAATGAAGTATCATTTAATATTGGGTAAGACGGGAAAATCATTAGTCCTATAATATTGTGGTCTATTCACAATGTTTGTAGCATATAAATTGTTTATTACCAAGTGTGAATATTGTACGTAAAACAGAAATAAAACGTTCCACTAGCTCGGTTTTCTGAAAATCAGAAGAAAAACAAAACCAAATTTAGTGTTCTTCTCCTAGAGAAACCGATAAATACATTACCCGTGTCAATTTAGACAGTTTCGAATGACGGATATACCAACTTATTCTTTTAAATTCATTCCTGCTCTTCCAGCACCTAATGTTCATCTTGTTCTTTTCACAAATCAACAAAAAACATAATTTGCAATTTGTAATATTTATCAGCATATCAGCATAGTTTATTTATATGCAAGACAATTTTAGACATACTTGCATCTCATCTATCTTCAAAACAGTTAGGGACATTGGAAAACTAATGAAACTCATTGGTTCTACTCGGGTGCCCGTTTTTCGGTTTTTCGGTTATCTATTGACCGGAGGGTCACAGTTTGGTTACAAACATATATACATGTTTAGTAGGAAGTTTTCATATGTCCTTAATATGTACAAACATACACATGTATTTATGCATAGGTATGTAACGGAAGTACTTCTTTACGTCTCTTGAGAATCGATAGTAAGATTATAGAAAACGGCATAATTTCCAGTTTGTAAATGTTATAAAATAGTTTAACTATCACTATATTAAATTAGGGTCAACGTGACAAGAAATAAGGAGGACTAATTAACTTTACTTTACAATATTTAGTTACAAGTCTGATTGGTAGATGTATAACATCACGAGCCATAGCCCAGATGATGCCCAACAGACGTAAGTTATTGTTATAAATATTACTTCCAAACATTTCATTAGCTTATGTTTGCCAACCATTATGATCGCTTAGATCTAATGTCTTTGTATCAGACATAACAACCGGCCACGAAATAATTATATATGGTTATTGTTGGCAATTGGGGTACATGGTTTGATATAACATATTATTTATATAGCTGCTAATAAATTATAATAGACCAAATAATGCAAAATATTATACTCCGATGCAAAAGAAAGTGTGCACTTAGCCACTGAACACACATTTTCTGTTCCTATCATTTTATTGAAATTTGATATCAAAAAGTTGCGCATTTAGTTTATGCGTTCTTGTGGTTTTGAATATTTAAGGACCACAATTGCAGCCGACTCCATGGATAACACGCGTAAGTTTGTCACCTAATTTAAAACTTAGCATTGAAACCACAATTCCCTCGCAAATTATATGTAACATAAATTCGGTTATGATAAAAAATGAATTAAAACTAAAAACATTGCATAATTTTGTTTCTGCAAATTTTGATACCAAATAATAATGGCCATATTTGCTCCATTATGATTGAGAATTTGCAAGTAACGGAAATGCACACTTTATTTTGCAATTGAGTATATTTGTTCATACTTAATTACCTAGCACTTTATCAACACGTTTTTTTTTTCAAGAAATATCTTATAATAATATACAAATGGTATATTTCAATTGTTTATCATTATGTAAAGTACTTGTGGAAAACGTGCATATTAAAGACCAGTCTGATTCAGTACATAAAGCACTGATACTTGTAATCTGTAACATTGGTGCTTGTTAAAAAAACAGTCCTTAATGTGCTTGTAATTTGCATTTGTGTACCAAATGATTATACATATAAATGTGTATTGTGTATACTCTGTTACAGCTCGAAACAAATTTCTGACTGAATCTTGCCCACTTATATTACAAGAGCTCAAATCTGTAAGTAGGATGGGTTTTTTTTGACACAATTCGGGTCACTCACTTAAATATTTTTTAGAAATTGTTGTAAATAGATTGTATCGAGATAAAAATTGCCGCGCTATTTACCTATTTAACGATATTTTCATATAACTGTGGACATACATATTTTCAGTGTTTGTCAATATTAAGTTTGAAAATGTGGCCTTAAACATGAATATTTAACAATGCTCTATGAATTATACATATGACGCAATAACATCCGAAGTTAGCCAAAATCATATTTCCTGTTTCAAAGCCATTTGACCTAAATTGTGTGGGTAAAATTGTGTAAAACCAAACAAAACGCAAGACGCAAAAAAGTATTTCCATAGGTATCGAATACCGGTATACATGCAATGTTTTCATTCGTAAGTTTGAAATAAAGATTTTGTATTATTTTCATATCTTTTACAGGAGTTGAAGGAAAGCGTTAAAGACGAAATAGAGGAATTTGGTGAAGAGCATTTCGGTGTTTTACAATGTAAGTAGTGAACTTCTTACCTAAAATGCATGTACATTATAAATTATGGTAATAAAGTTCGAGATGACGATTTATTGTTACACGAGATTTAACATTTCCAGTTAACAATTTTGTGATATTTAATATTTAAATTGGGTTTGCTACCAACATAAAGGGCATTTGATTAACTATAATCTAGCTTGTTTTCTTGTTTTGTTAACGATTGGTATTGATTCATGCCTTTATTAATTAACTGATAATGAATTTAGATATTCATGCCTTTATTAATTAACTGATAATGAATTTAGATATTCATGCCTTTATTAATTAACTGATAATGAATTTAGATAAAAAAAATATGTGTTTCTGTTTGTACGGTATAGGTGTGAACCTTCTTGCTGAGAGGGAAAATGTGGAATCTGTTCTTAAAATGTCGTCTCGTCCAAAAAAGACTAGGCCTTTTAGTCCACCAGGTAAAAAACATTGATATATATTTGCATATTGTTTGATGCAATTGATTTTTGAAGTAGTTACTAGTAAATAAAGTATATACCCGTAGCAATTCATTTTAAGACGACCATAAAAATGTTTGTTCAAAATCATAATTGAAATGCACTATTATTAAAATCCATTCGAAACTTTAATCAATAATAATATGAAATACGTTTTCGCGTGAACATAAATTTGAAAGGCATCACTTTACTTACCCTTTAAGTTACTAAATGTACTCAGTGTTTCGAATTCGCAATTTCCCAATTCCATTGCAGGACTGGGAGCTGAATCTACACCAAAAAGTGAGTGGTCAATCGAAGAAATGTCAAGTGTTCTGTTTGAGGAGGCGAAAGATCTATATGAATTGTGTGAGAGAACATTATCTGACGCTATTCAATCTCCAGAAGACTTAGAGAAAGAAACAAAACCTGGAAAACGTTTTCTTGGGGCACTTACCGGTATTCCTCTTGCATTTTTGGTAAGCTTAATTGAAGATTGTTTTATAGACCATATTTTTATGCTCTTCGGCAAATAGTAATTGAACTATCCGTCTGTACGAGGTTTACCGAAAACGGCAAGTTGAATTTTTAAGTTCTGTCTGTACTATTGAAGCTTTACACACAACTACCCAATACGAAGTACATGGTCTTGGTAAATAACGTAACTATAGCTCCTTTCTTTTTTGGCAAGTTATTGACCTCTCCAACGCTTTGAAATTCGATCCGGTTAACATAATCCGGCAAGTTGAATATATCTTAAGTTCTGTCTACACTAATGACTTCATAATTTCTACACTAACCAATCAATACAAAATACATGATGCTGCCAAGTTATATAACTATGCCATCATTTCTTCTAGTTATTTTCCATCCCTTTGAAAATAGGGCTATGTATGGTTAACCTGTTCCGGCAAGTTAGATTATGTTTAACTTCTCCTAATTACTCATATAATCTATATTTGGTATGGTCAAGAGCACCAGTGCTGAAAATTAGATTTTTACATTGCCCGTACAGCCTTTATTTATTGACAGCTATCTTCAAGTTGGCAAGAAGATAACTTGCATAGAATTCTTCCTTTTGATTGACTTAGGGGCTAGTGGGTCAAGGTCAATGGTATCAATATATTTTAAACCTTGGCTTATATATTTTGCGTAAGGTTTTCATATTTGGTATGCAGATTACTTGCACGGTCTTCTTCCTTTGGATTGAGTTAAGGGTCAGTGGGTCAAGATCAGTGGTGCTAAACATATATTTTTACAAATTCGCTTATACAGTCTTAATTCATAGACTGCATGTTTTCCATATTTGGAAGGAAGAAACCTTGGTCCAGTTTAGGGAGTCACAAAGTCAAGATCATTTGTGGTGCTCATAATAGATGTTTTACACATTTTTACATATCCTTTGTATAATTTTACCAATGTCTCAAGTTTACAAGGAACAAGCCTAACGTGGTTCTTTAAGTTTGGACGAGTTTGGGGTCACTGGGGTCAAGGTCAAGATCTTATATTTATAAGTATTTGATCAAGTTTGTTGAATATTTTTCATCTTCACCACAAGTCATAACAATGATATATTTTTCACAATTACAAAACGTCATAACCGTCAAGTTATAAAATGTAATGTGTTTTTTCACAATTTAGGCAATTTCACTGTATACCTTTAGTGCAAAACTTTAACTGACAGGAATCTGAGCCGCAGGCAAACGCATGCTTGTTTTTTTATTTTTTGTGCACGAGTGTATTAAAACTTGATCAGTTATACAAACGTAAGAATGTTGTTGTTGTTTTGAATATTATACATGGATTACAAGGACTATGTATTATCTGATTTCAGATATGGTTTGGATAAAACGATCACCGTTTATAAAGTTTCGAATGTCGCCTTCATCGTCGTCGTTACATGTTCTATGAGAATAAAATATTTAAAATCACTTTCAATTTTTTGACTTTATTGTTATTTACCATAGTGACAGAATGATATGACTAAACTTTTTTTTATCTAGAATCACTTTGTTGGTGAAATTATCGAAAATAATCTCTGGCTAATCTGTTGCTCCTAGATATCATTGCGAAACTTGCAAAACTTGATTTAGTAAGAAAGAATATTCGGAAACCAATATATTTGGATTCAAAAGAATTATTCAAATCCAATTAAAGCAGCACGCCTTCAGATTAATGTTAATTTTCATAAAAAAAAAATGAAATGTATTTAAAAGTAAAATAATGTGAATAGAAAAAATAAAATAATTTACATATTGCCCACGGCACTTACAATCCAAGAAAATTACAAAATAGTGGTCAGCATATTCAAAAACAGCCCTTACTGCGTTAGTAACGCAGTAGAAATATTGTGATAAAATACTGCAGTCAGTCTTAAATTGCACATAGCATGTAAAATTTAACTTGGATTTTGAATGATTTTACCTTAACATTTGAGTACATTTTTCTCAATATTTATTTTCTTGAAATATTTTGGCTCATCTGGAGGCGTGCAGCTTTAAAATCAAGTACATTTGTATCAGCACGAAACGTAATTAATCACAATTTGCAAGAATAATGCAGATATTTTCCGGAACTCGGCAAATGTGGGTTTTTATTTCATAAATAAAAACTTACCTGGAATAACAGTATGAATACTCTTTTTCTGATCCGCATAATAAACTTTCTCCCGGAAGTTGATAAACTTTTCGTGAGGCGCATGCGCACTCTCGGCAAGTTATCTACTTCCTCCTCTCCCAGTAAACGTCAGTTCTCTTTTTCTTGCGAAAGTATTCGCTTCGTCCGCGGTTAATTTTTAGTTTTGATTAGTTTCTTTAGTGGAAATTAGTTTCTCTACTTGAGATTTATCCAGTTTTGTCTTATGGCGACGTGTCATCAGGCAGAAGAGGGTGAAATTACGTCTGAAAACGACAGATTTTCTGACGAGCCTCATGACGAGAATATGGCGTCGCCAACACGTGGAGATCTATCGAGTAGAAATGACACCGTTTCTTACGTGTCGGCAGGAGAAAATACTGCTAATAAATTGCTATTGACTAAAGACAAAGGCAAAAAGAAAAGTCGTTCGAAAAAATACGACGAATTGAGCAACAGAATGTGTAATATGGAAAAAATGTTGCAAACTTTTTTAGATAAACAATCCGGTGAAAAAAAATGAACAAACTGTGACAAATCAGTTAAATGATGATACTAATGGACAAAGAAAAAAGTCAAATTCTAAAGGAAATCGTGACAAATTTTTATTTGACTCCAGTGAAGATGATTCTGACTCTGACATGTTGTCAATTTTTGCTGGCGGTCAAATTTCTCCTGCTCATGAAAATAATGATAGCGCCATGTTTGGACAAAAACAACAATAGGGAGGAAAATGTGGA
>NW_026867273.1:0-7287 GCF_026571515.1 Ruditapes philippinarum | reverse complement strand
TGTACAAGAATAAATACCGCAACACTTTTGTTGTACCGTATATGATTTTAATATTTTGTCTGTTAATAAAATAAAATTTGAGTTGACACGAAATAGTTTGTAATAGCGAGGCCTTATATACGGAATGCCGTTAGGGCCATCGCCTATGAATGTGTTGATCTAAAACACGATAGTCGATAGTACGATGGTGAAAACGCGAAATCACGAAACTACGATGGTGAAAACGCGAAAGCACGATGATGAAAACGCGATAGTACGATGATGAAAACGCGACAGTACGATACTACGATGATGAAAACGCGATAAACTATCGTGTTTTCACCATCGCACTGTCGCGTTTTCACCATCGTAGTTTCGTGATTTCGCGTTTTCATCATCGCACTGTCGAGTATCGCGTTTCAGACCAAACCATTCATAGGCGATGGCCCTAACGGCATTCCGGAATGCCGTTAGGGCCATCGCCTATGAATGTGTTAATCTGAAAACGCGATAGTCGATAGTACGATGGTGAAAAACACGAAATCACGAAACTACGATGGTGAAAACGCGATAGTACGATGATGAAAACGCGATAGTACGATGATGAAAACGCGATAGTACGATGATGAAAACACGACAGTACGATGGTGAAAACGCGATACTACGATAATGAAAACACGACAGTACGATGATGAAAACGCGATAGTACGATGGTGAAAACGCGATAGTACGATGGTGAAAACGCGATAGTACGATGATGAAAACACGACAGTACGATGATGAAAACGCGAAATCACGAAACTACGATGGTGAAAACGCGACAGTACGATGGTGAAAACACGATAGTTTATCGCGTTTTCATCATCGTAGTATCGTACTGTCGCGTTTTCATCATCGTACTTTCGCGTTTTCATCATCGTGCTTTCGCGTTTTCACCATCGTAGTTTCGTGATTTCGCGTTTTCACCATCGTACTATCGACTATCGCGTTTCAGATCAACACATTCATAGGCAATGGCCCTAACGGCATTCCGTACTTATAAGCATTGTCCATGTACATGTATTTCCTACGTAGGCCGTTTGTAAAAAATGTGACGTTTGAATGAAAACTCCCCATCGAACGAAGTATCATACACTTGCACGTGACCGCTATCGCATGTTGAACGGCATAGCATTGTTCAGAAAAAATAAAATGATATTATTTCAACATTTGAACACGTTTAAAGGCACTCGGAAACTAATGATTTTTCACTCTTTAGAATGGGCAAATATGAGTTTTATTACGTTTAAATATCGTGGTTTTAAGCACGATATATGCTTGTATCCGGAGAAAGTAAGGCTGAATGTGAAATAATTTGTCATAAAAGTAGCATAATGTAAACAATATTTTATTACTGGTTATGTGCCAAACAGAAACAGAAGCTAAAGATGGTTAAGCTTATTGGCCAATAAGTAACATTTTGAATACTATAACAGAACATCAAAAATAAAAAGTTTTTCATAAATAATAATAAAGTCAAATTCTTTGGCAAAATGAGCCTTTAAAGGCACAAACATAACATACGTGTAACATTTTCAAGTTGAATAACAAAGACATTAACAACATATCAGGTAATGGAATGCATTTACATTACTTAGCTTAAAAAGGTATTACAGATCCTGTGTGTTGTAATTGAGGTTGTATACCTGTCTATCTATAGTCTATGTTTAATGAGGGTCCATCCGCCCGCAATGGCACAAAATGCAGCTTTCGCTGTCGAGTAGGGACCCCAGACAGTCACCAGTCATGCCCTTAAAGAGTTAATTTTGAAGCACAAAAGTGGTGATAATTTACCTCCATGCAATTTCCACGGACTATTAGCCAAAGATATGAATTTTGAGCGGTCAGTGAGAACCTAAATGTACAGTAACCTGTGACAATATGAAAGGTTAGCCCTGACAAGGGCTGTTTGTGCCAGCAAAAGATTTGCCTTACAAGCCGTCTATCTGTGATAAGGGCTCACGCACCCTAGCACACCATCCTCGTCGTCTCTGCCTACATCGTAGGGCCACTCCCCTCGGTATTAGTCAAGACACCGGCAGCTGGTCCGCAGTAATTGACGAAGTAGCGGTCCCGTGATAACGCCCACGGTGGCTTCTATTTAGGTTTACTATCAGCCAAGCTGTAAATCTTCTGCCGATGCCCTGTGCCTTCTCAGCGACGTACACGCTCCGAGGGGAAGTGAGAAGTGGGTTCTATGTATACCACATTTAAGTGAAATTATATATATGCATATAATTATGCTAATTAAACAAATTTCAAACATCGAAGAATATGTATAATATGTACTGCAAATGTTTGTACATATTATATGTAATCATTAAAATATATGCATTCATTTCTTATTGACAAAATTGACTTAGACTTTACAGAAAATAATGTTTTATTACCTCCCTTTATTTACATGAAATGTTAAATTCTGTAATATCTTTATAAATAATGCTTTTTGGAACTTACAAAATTGATAAATCTTAATTTGAGCATCATATTTATGATATAAAACCATACAAAAATTTTGTGTTACACTATCTTTAAATGTATTCAGTTTGAAAATAGAAAATAATACGAAAACAATGATACATTGAAACGTAAAATTTGAAAAAAAAGGAAAATCGAAAGACAAAAAAAATGATATCGTGCTGTTGTCCCAATCTGAATTCGTGATATTTTTCTTCTATAATGTGTTTCAATTCAGTTGATTGGTCTGGTCATTCATTTTTTAGGTCAACTCCACCTGTAGTTTGACATGACACACGCGGGAAATCAGGCAGAACCCGGGTGACCCTGGTTCACCCGGGTGAACCAGCACACTTCTGTCAGTCAGCTGGTGAAAGAACACTATGAATAAGTTCATCGTGGACGACATTTTAGCAGAGAATAAGTTTACCTTGACCACTTGTAGGTCAGAGAGATTTCTACAACACAATGTGTTCCGACACCGCGAAAAACATGAAAGTCGCGCTTTGTTATGTTTTAGAAAAAGTGTGATATTTGTCTTCCATGGTGGCAATAAGGTGAATAAGAGACTTAAACAAGGTTAACACGTTACTATGTTTTTGACACAAATTTGCAATACATCGATATTTTAGTGGCAACTTTGCAAAAAGTGAAAAACACGTCAGAGTCACCGTAATTGTCGCGTTACCTGACACGTCAAAAGCTGTACATGACAAAATCAATCAGTTACTATAGCAATTATATTTAGCATCTAGAGTTGAACTGAAATGAAAATAATAAGCAATGATAATGTCAACACAGTTTAGTACTTTTAAGAAAGAGGAGTTAAAAAGAACTTGTAAAAGAGTAATCGATGTCCCTAGCCCAAGTGAACCACACAATACTACAATATATATTATTTCAAGTTTGGGTATGGATCAGGACTTTCATTACATAATCTTCATAAATACTAGAGCTGCACATACAACAATAAATTGGTTATAGAAATATTATGAATATACAGGAAATACCACTGAAAATAAGTACTTAAGGGGAGATAATTTGATTTATTTATAAGATGGATTTATGTGCACTCCCTCTTATTTTTTTTAAGTTTCACTGGATTCTCTTTAATACTTTAAGGGCAAGGAAAATACAGACAATGTTAGGCTTTGACCTCTAAGTGCGAACTTAACTTTGGCTGATGGGGTCTGGAAGCTGCGCATGCACATATACTGTCTTACAATGAATATTTGTGAAAACTTATTTCAAAATCTTTTGATGAATGGAAAAGTTGTGGACATGATACAAAACTGACCCTATAACAAAACATGTTAAGTATTGACTTCTAAGTGTGACCTTGACCTTGGAGGCAGAAGTCTGGGTTTTGCTCATAAAACGTCTTATTATGGTTATTAAACATTTGTGCTAAGTTACTCCTAAGTCCATGCACCGATGGATACAAAATTATGGTCCGGACACAAATTTTACACTCCATTAGACAATGTTGACCTTTAATCTAAAAAAATCTAAAGGTATGATTTTAATCATGAGGTTGGGGTCTGGGTTTTGCATATGACACGTGAACATTTTGTGAATGGACCGGACACGAAGTGAGACGGATAGATAGACAGTCGAAGCCCATTTTCATATCCCCCTTTTGGAGGACAATAAAAGGAAGCGTATTCAGTCAATCTGCATAAGATGAAAAATTTGAACTAGTAGTTATTTACGACATCTTGTATTGAATGTAATTCGGTACTTTATTCACACAGTTAATCTCAAATTTGTACTGATCTCTTTTACAAATGTCTCGATAGAATCTATAAATTAAACCCTTTAAAATCCACTTTGATATATCTGCAGAACAAAGTTGTAAAGAACAGATACAAATTTTATGAGAGCACGTTGAATTATTTATTTTCTCTGGGCAATTTACCTCACATATCATCCATTTATGTCCCGAAACAAGACTGTAGGTTTTAATTATACATCACCAAGGCAAAACATCGTCCTTTATTACTATACCGCATTATTTGAAAAGTCATCTTAGCTTGCTTTGAATTTGGCACAGTCCCTAGTCAGTTTTAGATATTTTGGTATTTAGATGCATTAAAGGGACGTTATATAGATTTACCGACCCGACTGAACTTTTTTCGAGATTAAATTTTACCATGTGCAAAATTTCCGATCATTCACTTATCCCGATTTTAAAGACCTGATTAATTTTTTAAAACTCGAGTCGGGCCATGGAGTGTGTATGTATATCTGTGGTCGGGCTAAGAATTTCACTACAGATCGAGGAGTTCCTTTAGCATGCAAGATACTTTCTGACATTCACATCAGAATGCTGTTCATCATACTGGTGGCGGGAGGTTGACCGCGGGATGTGTCAGTCTGTCACAAGTGGACAGTTGTGTAGAACCATTTATCCGATAGTAATTAAGCGAGCCGAATATAAAAAACCTTAACATGTTTTAAACTTTAACCATATTTGGATTCGAACCCACATCACTGAGGGGAGAGCAACATAAAACATTTGTCATAAGCTAAACAAACTATATTTGAATCGTTAAATAAATACATAGAACAGGTCAAGATATACAGTTGAACTCTTTACTGTAATTTAAATAGGGTTAAAAGCTGTATCACAGAGTGGTAGTTTTAACCTTTTTAGACACAGAAAATAGCTTAAATAGTTTAAATACTAAATGGAAATGTACATAACAAATGGTTTTGCATTTTAAATTTAAGGTCACAAAACAAAACTTGTGTAATGGTTGCCAGTTTATTTTATTTTTAACATAAGATGTTACTTAATCTAAAGTCTTTACAGAAGCGAATAGCAAATCAATCAAAGGGAGGTAATATCAACAAAAAAATGTAAAAGAAATAGAAATGTGGTAAAGCGAACAAATATTCATAATTCATCTTTTTGAATAAATGTTGTCTTCTGTAGACATTGTTTTATATTTATTTAGGATTTTTTTCTGGTGTTTATGTATTTGTATGCATACTGATCATGAAATAATCAAATAAACTTGGTAACTTGGAAATATAAAGACCCTGGATATATTAAGCATGCTAAACAATCCAATTTGTCACACAGTGTTATTCACTAACTACAATTACTAAATTTTTGAATCATGACTAAATATGTACAGAAAAGGGAGATCATCAAAACAACAATTAAATAATCAAATTTAATTTATAGAATAAATATAAAATTAAAATAAAGCTATACAATTGTCTTGCAAAATATTTTTTTAAAATAAAATTTACATTGGTTCCATAAGCTTATGGTGAACAAAGAATGTCTCTTTTATTTAACAAACATGTATACTGTGCGGTAAACAGAATAATTATAATGTTCCTGAAAAAAATATCATTATAAATAATAATAAAGCATTTTTGAAGTATTCCTTTTTAAAATTCAAACAATAATTTCTGCAGCAGATACAGATTTATAATAAAAGATTAATAATGAAATGATCAAGACAGGGTAAGTTTTGAAATTTTGGATTTCTTTTTCAATAATACATGTATCACTAATTACATTAAATCACAATTATTTGTCCTCTTTTTTTGTTAAAAAATTAAAATTAAAAAGAGCAAGAAATGAAAAAGCAAAAAAAAATTAAAATAACAAAAGAACAACAGACAAAAAACAAGTGATATAGAAATGCAAACTAACATTGAAAATCATTCAATCTGAAACCAAAAAACTTCACAAATAAATCATTTGGTAAGTTGTCACATTACAGCATGTACTCCAACATTTGGCATTTACCTGCTCTTGAGGTTATAAAGTTTTTCTGAGTTCATTTACAAATCTCAGAACTCTCAATGGTCAGTAAACACTTTTGTGCTGGTTTCTGACTAACCAAATACCTGAGATCGGAGTTTGAGTTTTTGAAAAATAAAAATTTAAAAAAAACCCTTTATAACCTCAAGAGCAGGTAAAGGGCCAAATTTTTTGGAGTACATGCTGAAAATGTGACAACTTACCAAATGATTTTTTTGTAAAATTTTTGGGTTTTCAGATTGAATGATTTTCAATGTTAGTTTGCTTTTTCTAAATCACTTGTTTTTTGTCTTTTTTTCTTTTTTTTTTTTTAATTTTTTTTTTTTTTTCTTTTCTTGCTTTTTTTTAAATTTTTAAATTTTTTTTAACAAAAAAAGAGGAAAAATTTAATTGTGTTTTAAATTTGTAATTGGGATCCCATGAAAAAAATTAAAAAAAGAAATCCAAAATTTAAAATTTTACCCTGCCCTTATCATTTCATTTTTAAATTTTTTATTAAAAATCTGTATCTGCTGCAAAAATTATTGTTTGAATTTTAAAAAGGAATAATTCAAAAGTGCTTTATTTTATTTATAATGATATTTTTTTTTAGGGGAAAATTATAATTATTTTGGGTTTTCCCCCATATACATGTTTTTTAAATAAAAAAAAGCATTCTTTGTTCACCATAAGCTTATGGGAAAAATGTTTAAATTTTTTTTTTAAAAAAAAAATTTTTTCAAAACAATTGTATAGCTTTTATTTTAAAATTTTTTTATTTTTTCTAATTTAAAATTTAAAATTTTTATTTTTTTAATTTTTTGTTTTTATGATCTCCCTTTTCTGGGACAATTTAAATCATATTCAAAAATTTAGTAATTGGGAAATTAGTGAAAAAACACTGTTTTGACAAAATTTGGGTTTTTTTTAGCATGCTTTAAAATTCCAGGGTCTTTAAAATTTCCCAAATTACCAAGTTTATTTGGAAATTTTTTCATGATCAGTAGCATTTAAAAAACAAAAAACACCCGAAAAAAATTTCCCAAAAA
>NW_026867272.1:0-83331 GCF_026571515.1 Ruditapes philippinarum | reverse complement strand
GAACATTTATTTTCTCATGCATAACCATTATGATTTTCCTTGAAATATTCCATCTTGAAAGTAACTGACTTGAGATTTCAAATATTTCTTTTATGGTCATTATTCAGCAGTTAAAATTATTTTATTTATTTTTTAACAGACTTGTTATACATCCAACCATTGTCAGAAAAAAGGACGAGTGCTAGTAAAGTTGCTGTAGATATGGAAAAGTCAGGTATTTTAATATCATTAATTGTTTGATGTTCCCCATATTTGGCTAAAGGCAACAGGATTAGCATTTCTTAAATGGCACCTTTTCAAAATTAGCTTTTATGCAAGAAACAAAGTATCTGATGATGTAGATATTTTTTCTCATTTATTGTATGATTTGAAAGAGCACTACAAATTGCAGAGCTGTATTGTCAAAATTTGAAAAACAAAACTGCATGCTATAGTTCCTTTATAAATATAGGTTAATGCAACAAGTAATTATGAAAATTTTTGCTCTGCTTTGCAATTTGTATTTCCATTATATAATTCCATTACAACAAAAACTCTTTATTCTAGATAAAACCTTAATTAATTTGTTTTTAGTTATGGTCTAAATTATATCTGTCTATATTTTATTTTTTACTTTTTTATCAGACTTATTACACACCCAACCATTGTCAGAACTCACGGGGGGGAATCACGTGACTTTGTATAGTAATACCCGAGAGAAAATGGCGACTGCTGAGCCCCGGTAAGTACCTCATTATGTTAAATTAAGGTGACAAACGTTTCTTAAATCAAAACAAAACCTAGCATATCATATGCGCTTTAATTTTCTTCAAATGACAATACAAAGTGCATTATCCTACGTTTTGTGGTTTTTGAGAACATTGTTTGAATTGTGTGAAAATTGTACATTCAGCGATAGTAATTCGCACGAAGCGATATAACTTGGTACCAAATTAAATGAAAATAAGCCTTCTTTTTTCACTTATGACACCAAATCAATCATTTTATTGACATCTGTTCTTGTAGAATTCCATATAAAATTTTGTTCGAAGGTCTGTAGCCTACAAATGTTCTTTGCAAGTGTTTAGTAAGTAAAACGACCTATTTCTGGATAGTAAGTTGCACGAAAACAAAATAGTAAGTTTCACGCACAGTTTCCAATAGCTTACTAAAATGTGACGAAACTATTTTATAATTCTTTTGGTTTCAAATTTGCAAGTGTGTTCCGTCTACGGTAACAGAGTACAAATATCGAGAGAGCATTTTAATAATAATTCATATTATTTCATAATACATAGAGGATATTTGTTTGTTTGTGTGTAAGATGAAATTTTATTTCATCGAGTGGGCTTTAAAAACAGTATTCTCACGAGTGGCGAAGCCACGAGTGAGAATACTGTTTTTAAAGTTCACGAGATGAAATAAAATTACATCTTACACAACAAACAGACAAATTTTCTTTTTATTTTATGCTTAAAAACAAGTTAAAACGAAATTTCCATAATTTTAACGTTAATATTAAAACTGTTTCCCCCATTGAGAGCCCCATTTATTCGGAATTTCTCATTAAAAAAAAGAAGTCTTGAGCTGAAAAATAAGTCCGCCAATCAACATTAAATGACGGTGATATTTATTAATTTTATTAAAAAATATGAATGATCGCTTGTTTTGATAATAAAAACAAACAATTCTTGTAGGAGAAAAAGTCCAACCATCCATCCATATTTCTGTTACTTAGTGCGAATTTATATTAGACCTGGCTTTGTAAATTGTAAGCGGCAGCCATTTTTTAAAGTTGTGTATTTCATGGGAGGAAAATAATTGTGTAAGATTCAGAGGGATATAATTTGGATTTGTTAGTCATACACATTTTTAAAAGAAAGAAAACTTATTTGAGGATTGTAACAGACAAAAAATAAGTGTTGACAGATGTGAAAACATTCAGAAAAGGAGCTAGGAAAATGGAAAACTTGGAAACCTGCTCAAGAACGCTGGGTTGATTTAACTTATTCTTCGAGTGATGGCTGGCAATGCTTTCAATTTTTCATAAAGCATACGGCAGCTATTGCTCGTAGGATACTTTAACATTCCCAAATGTCATCAAGAGCAGTTTTGCATGGGGAAGGAATGTATTTTAGAGACTGTCAAAATGAAACCAAAAAAAACGAAATTTGGTGATTGGAATTTCATGAATTTGAATGAATAGAAGTAAGTTTTCTTCTTTTTATTACTTTTGACATTTAAGTTATTTATCAATTTCAGTTTTGCTTTTTCTTTAAACAGCCTGACATTGTCAGAATTGTCAGCAAAAATAAAACTGAGGTACCACATGGGGAAAATCTTAAAAAAGTAGTTTCGTCATTGAAAAGAGTGAAATTATATTTTGATAATTTTCACTGTGAAATTACCAAATATAATTTTCACGGATAAATCAGTAATCCACTGAAAAGCATAAAATAAAGTCATGTATTCATATAATTTCATAAAAGATTACTTAACTTAAAAAAAACTAAATGAGACATATTGACATTGATACTCAACAATGTACGTTACACTTGGCCCTTTTTCACGTTAGACTGGACCCACATCCGTCATCTTTAGAACTAGATATATAAAGAAATAACTGTGCAGAAGGAAATATTACAACACCATCATTTACTTTTCAGTATCTGCAATTTGGACCAAAAACGCAAAGGAGAAGACATTCGCCATATCACATTGATATTTAATGCCATCATAGAACTGGTATACAAAGTTTTTATTAAATTTATTCTTTTTATACACTGGCATATTTTATAAATAAACCCAAGAAGTTTTGTTAAACGTTATGTATTACTATACGCTTATTTTCTTACCATGTGCAAATGTGTTGCGTCGTAAACTCTTTCTTTTTGTTTGTGATAGCGTAAGTAAATAAGATATTCAGGGCGTCCATGGCTGAGTGTTTAAAGTCACTGATTTTATACACATGCTTCTCACCGCTATGGATTCTAGTCCGACCAGAGTCCTTGAATTCTTTCATCAAACTAGCTAACAAAATGTCGGTGCTTTAACTAAGGTGTCCCGACATTGACGGTGTGATTTGAAACCCAGCATCAAACTTTAAAGATTGTTTTAAGTGAATATTTTTTTTACTCCACTTGCAGTGTAAATCTTTGACCGTTTGATTTCAAATATTCGTTTTTCTTTAAAGGTCCATTATGCATCTTAAATGCTATCATTTTTATTAAAAAATCTGTTTATTTTTGGTATCTTGTTACAGTTTCCGAAAACATACTCATTTGCTAGATACTCAAACTATCTTTTGCATCTTTGGTTCTGTTGGAAAATGGTATACCTTTAGTGAATAAGTATTTCGTATGGAAGTCAAAATACTACTTTGTTTACATTTTGCTACCTTAACAACACATCACTTAATGTTCCGCGCTACCTTTTTCAGTTTTAATAAAATACTATCGTGCGTTTTATCCATTATTTAAACATTACGATACACATGTTTGACATTTCTAAAGAATTAAAACAGCATGGATTTCTTAGGCACAATGTGCCTTTAATCATAACTTGTATCAGTGTATCATTGTTGTTTGTTTGTTGTTGATGTTGTTGTTTTTTGGTTTTTTTGTGAGAAGTTATTTTGTTCTTGCGCATTTTTCAATATATTTTCATAAATTATGTAACAAAGTGACTAAATGTAACAAATACCGCCATATAAAAACATCAGCATTCAGTTAATAACCATCACCATACCAATTAACAAGCAATTATATTTGTTCATCTTCTTTCTAATTACAGTAAAATGAGGGCCAAGACACACCTGAAACTGCAGAGGTCAAAGAACTACTATCGCAACAGAAAAATAACACTGAGCCGTGTAATATCAAATCCCATCAAAAGTTCATTTGATATATTATAATAACAACCAATTAAGCATTCGTCCTATAGACAAAAAGTGAAATATTTGATCTTGAATAATTGAAATAAGTATTTTCTATCTCTTTACATATGAACTTTAACTTTCTTTTAATGTATATGTATGCTAATGGAAACTGTGCGTGAAACTTACTATTTTGTTTTCGTGCGACTTACTATCCAGAAATTGTTCGTTTTACTTACTATACACTTGCAAAGAACATTTGTAGGCTACAGACCTTCGAAAATATATTTTATATGGACTTCTACGATAACAGATGTCAATAAAATGATTGATTTGGTGTCTTAAGTGCAGAAAGTAAGCTTATTTTCATTTATTTTGGTACTAAATTATATCGCTTCGTGCGAATTACTATCGCTGAATGTGCAATTTTCACACAATTCAAACAATGTTCTCAAAAACCACAAAACGTAGGATAATGCACTTTGTATTGTCATTTGGAGAAAATTAACGCGCATATGATACGCTAGGTTTTGTTTTGATTTAAGAAACGTTTGTCACCTTAATTTAACATAATGAGGTACTTACCGGGGCTCAGCAGTCGCCATTTTCTCGTGGGTATTACTATACAAAGTCACGTGATTCCCCCCCGTGGAACTAGAGAAGAGCACAAGCGAAGTTGTAACAAATCAGGAAAAATCAGGTATTCAAATTTTGACTATTTAACCTTGTAGATAGCAATTTGTTAGTAAAGGTATTTCTTAGCAGTTATTGAATAAAGCGAGGTAATATTTTTTGCTGTGTTTAACAATCTAATTCACTGTATAAAGTCACAAAAATTGATTATTTCTTAATTCTATTTGTAGTTCCAATCAAAATATGATATATTGTTCAGTTATTTTAAATGTGGTGCTTTAACAGAACATATTCAGATACTTTAGCTTTAACTTTTGTAGTGATTTTTAGTTTTAGGCTCTGTGAATAAACGTTCCCCTCGTGATATTTTCTGTATATGTTTAATCTGCTTCAGACAATCTTTCAGCTTATCAGTATGATAATGGTTAAAAATGACAGATGAATCAATCTAGAACTATTACTTTTACATCTCCTACATAATGAATGTTAATTATGTCCAGGTACAAAATTATGAATCTTTATATAAACAAGAGTTATGATTAAAGATATTCATCAAAATAGGTTCAGTTATGTTTGAATGTTACCAATATTCATTGTTGTTTTATATGCTGTTTGAAAAAAACAGCCACTTATCTATAAGAACTAACACATGTCCACTTAGTAACAACAGATCTAATAATTCTTTTTCAAAAAAGATCTGGGGATGTCTCATGTGCCAGGAAAGAGAAAAGCAGGTGATTCTACCATGGACTTGGTCCATGAAGATCTTTCCAAGTCAGGTATTGTTGTCTTCAGCATGCTTATAGAACTAGTTAAATAAATCAAGACATAATCTGTTAAGGATTTTACTAGCCACATGGAGCTGAGTTATGTTAGAGCAGTCATTGATAAAATCAATGATCAACATATTTTTGATATTTTATTTCTTTGATCAATTATCATTTTCGATTGTAAAATATTGATAACTGAACTAAATTTAAAATTAAAAAGTGTCTAGTAATGAACAAAATTGACTGAAATATTAGAGGAAACCTGTTCCATTTCAAAATGGCATGTCTAAAAGTTGCACCACTGTTTGAAAATACATAGCTTTGTTAATGAAATAATTGTTTACATTTCTAAGAAGATTGAAAATTAAATGACATTTACACATCCAGTCTTAGTGCTTTTGTTGAAGATATGTACACATGTATGCATGTATGCAAGTTTATACAGTTTACTATTTTAAAAAATAGATAAGATGCGTCGGTGTATGCCAATATATGCCTCTATATATGGGTATTGACAATATGCAAAAATGATATATTCCCTTACACCTATAGTAATGGCGAATGTTATATCTAATAGAAACTGAAATAGCTCTTAATATTTATAGATATTATTAGACTCCCGTTTGAAAAAGTGAGGGCATATGTCTTTGCTACTGTTGGACGGTCTGTCTGTCTATCGATCCGCCAACAGTTTCTGTTCATTTCCTTTGCAGAGCTTGCAGATACTGGAGTGAAATTTGGTTAAAAGATTTATCATAAGAAAAGTTGTGTTTTGGGTCAAATCAAGCAATTTTTGATAGTTATATTTCTTGGACTTAATTACAATAACTTGCAGTTTCTACTCATTTTCTTGGTAGGGATTACACATACTAAAATGAACTTTGCTTAAAAAAACAAAACAAACAAGAAACCTACACAAAAATCAACAAATGACTTGATTATTTTATTCCTTTACATTTCAACAGAAATGATGAACTTGACACCTTTGAATAAAAACTTGAAGACAGCATTTGATGGATCAGAAGAGTAAGTTTAAACATTTGCATCTTGAGAACAAATCGAGATTCTAGCTAATACTGTAATATTAAACTTTGCTGCACACTGGCGTACACTTGCAATCCGAATGACATGAAATAACATTCCAACGATTTTGAATCACGATTTTGACTAAATCTTGACATTACAGGTCATAAGTATTTATAATATTTATAAGAATATAAACATGATATGAACACAGTATTTTATTTGCCTATATTTACCACCTTTTAAGGGTGGCTTCCCAATTGTTAAAAATGATCATTTGTCCCAAAATTTCATTCAAGTATGAGTACATGAATGTGAAAAAAAACTACTTTTTTGCCATGATTAACTCCCCATGCCTTATAAGCATACACTGAAGTAATAAAATTTCATGTGTACATTAGTAAATTAAGTTATTCAAGATTTTTGCTTTCTTCATTTTCCCCAATCTTCATGATTTAAATTTCCCCAATTTAAAAGCCACAGGTGGTAATTATAAAACCAAAAAAAAAAAAAAATCACTGGAACATGAATGATCAGTTTGTGTTACCAGTATGTAGCTTCTATATCTCAATACTTTTTAGCTCGACTTTACTTTAAAGTAAAAGGAGAGCTGTCCTACTCATGTCCGCGTCCAGATTACTGGTTAAAATTTTTGTGCATTAAAATATTTTTTGTTATAACTTATTTATTTCATGAGTTCAAATATATGTTCCTCATCATCTGCCACATCATATGTGATAAGGTTCATAACTCCAGCACCAATATTTTCAGAATTATCTCCCCTTGAACTTAGAATTTTCTCTGAAAATTGTTATATTTTACTATAACTTCTTTATTTCTTCAGGGATTTACTTCAGACCTCAAATGTATGTTCCTTATCATCACCCACATCATGCGCGACAAGAGTCATAACTCTAGCACTCATATTTCTAGAATTATCTCCCCTTTGAACTTAGAATTTTCTTTGAAAATTAATATATATTACTACTACTTCTTTATTTCTTCATGGATTTACTTCAAACTTCAAATGTATGTTCCTTATCATCACCCACATCATGTGTGACAAGAGTCATAACTCTAGCACCCATATTTCCAGAATTATCTCCCCTTTAAACTTATAGTTTTCTTTAAAAATTGTTATCTTTTGCTACAATTTTTTCATTCCTTATGATCACCCACATTGTATTTGACAAGGTTCTAATAACTCTGGTATCCATATTTCTAGAATTATCTCCCCTTTGAACTTAGAATTTCCTTTGAAAATTGTTATATTTTACAACAACTTTATTATTTCTTCAGGGATTTACTTCAAACTTTAAATGTTTAAATGTATGCTCCTTATCATCACCCACATCATATGTGAGAAGGGTCATAACTCTAGCACCCATATTTCCAGAATTATCTCCTCTTTAAACTTAGACTTTTCTTTGAAAATCTTTATGTTTTGCTTCAACTTCTTCATTTCTTCAGGTATTTACTTCAAACATTAAATGTATGTTCCTTTTCATCACCCACATTATATGTCTTAAGGTTCATAACTTTAGTACGCATATTTCCATAAGTATCTCCCCTTTAAATTTACAAAATTTCTTGGTCACTATCTATGACTGTATTGTGTATCTAGAATAAAATCTTTCTCCTAATTCCTGCATTATCAAAGTTCTTACTTTACTATCAAGCACTGAATGAAGTCGAGCGAGCTGTCTTACTGACAGCTCTTGTTATTACTTCAGTTATCTGTATTTTCCCTTATTGATAGACATGAATGGTGCTTTGAGAATTTTAAAGTAGCACAATTTTAGTTTAAATTTTGTTACGGTGTAAATTGTAGTGTTTGTATCACCCACGTGATGTTCATCATAGCTGTAAATATTATTTATTTTATGTTTCTGTATTAAAGACTGAAAGATGATTTAAGATCTCTGAGGAGGAAGATACGGAAGTTGGAGGAAAGAGTAGCTACTTTGGAAAAAGGAAAGAACAGTGATCCAGATGAAGAAAAACTGAAACTGGTAGAACATCTTGAAAATGATGTTCAAAAAACTTTCACAATTCTTGTTAAATCTACTTTCACAGATGATGAACTTATTAACAGTTCTCGAACAGGCAAAAGAAGTAACAAGTGCATAGGGGATCCACGCCCTCCTCTAGACTCAAAAAGACTTGAAACATTAGAGAGACTTGTGTGCTCGAAAACAAAACTTTCGAAAGAAAGTTTTATTAAAAAACTTGAAAATCTACAAAAAACATTGCGCCAGAAAATACAAAAACAAGTAGTTTAAGCAAGTTACATAAGTGTGATGACCAGTTAAATGATTAAAACAAGTTGAATTCAAATGTGTGTTATTTTACATGTACCCAAGATGAGGTTCTGTGATCACTTTCTGTCTGTTGTCAACAATTCTTTAAACAACTTCTAAATACTTGTAGATCTCTCATATTTTGCAGCCTCGAGTTCGTATTATTTCTTCATTTATTCATGAAATTTCAGAAATATCATTCATGAAGTTTTCATGAAGAAAAGCAAGAAGTGCAAATGAGACATTGAAAATATGAACAAAAAAAATCATGAATTATTCATGAAGCCTTTTTTTAAGGATTATCACTTGAATTATTCATGAAGATATATTCATGAAATCTTCATGCACTCGACCTACTCTTGAATTCATGCATTTTTCATGAATTCATCAATTCATGAATAATTCAAGAATGTGTATTTGATGAGTTGTTGATGCATTTGTCTCATTTGCACTTCAGGATTGTCTCATGAAGACTTCATAAATTAGTATTTGAAGTTTTCATGAAGACTTCAAGAATATCTCATGAAGTATGACTTAACATTTGGCAGGGGACCTGCCCTTAATTTTGGGGAAAATTACACGGTTTATTTGCAAAAGGGGTAGAAAAGATTTAATGTAAATTCAATTTTTGGGGGAAACTGCATGATTTAAAAGAAGTTTTCTTTAGGAAAAGCAGCCCTGTAACGGCCTCTGTTATAAAAGGGAAAAAAAAACCTGCTCTTATAGCAAGTTGTTGAGGGGCATTATGGGGGATTCATGCAATCATTAGTCACTCAGATTATGACATATTAACCCTTAAGGGAGCTATTTTGACTCACTAAGACTTGCATGTAAACTCCATTGGTTTTAAATCTATATTGTCAGCTTGGGTTGATGAAATTATAATTTTTCTATATTTCTTATACTGTGAAGCAATATCTAGCCTAATTAAGCTTACATTAAATGTGTTTGAAGTGATTCTGTCAACATGCTGACTCAAATTGCTGAATTAAATCAAATATAAAAAATAATATTTCACAACCAATATTCAAATTCCTTTGTATATACATATAAAATTCTTATTGTTTGTGAAAAAGCTTGCATTATCCTTAACATACCAGTAGACACAATAATATACCATAAATAGAAATAAAAAAAAATATCACAACATTTGTCATCTGACAACTTAGTGCTATAACTTCATTTATACACCACCATATACCCAAAGGAAAAAAACCTGTCATGCTAAACGATTCTTAGCAGACATTCTCTCAGCAGTATATAGATTTAACCAATCTTAGAGGGGAAATTCGGAGAAAAAAACTGAAGAATTTGCATCAAGTTTAGTAGTAAGAAAGTTAATTGGCGTGAATAACCCTCAATAAACAATAGAGAAGCTTCAATTCCTCACAGATTTTACTGATTGATGCCTGACTATAATATCTAAAATACATTGTATCAAGATTTATTGATCAATGCACTATGCAATAATAAATTGTGAAGTGGAATATAAAGCAATTTTCTGAAATAATATAAAAACCTTTCTCATAATTCAGAGACGAAATTCAAACCTCAATAAAGTTATAAAGATTAAAATGATTGAAGTGCAAGGAAATTTTCATTCTGATATTTATATAAGTCTTCAAGATACACAAAGAAAAGCAATTAAAATAATGTATTCCTATAATGTTACATACTATATCATTGTAGCATTCTGGTATACATGTAGTTTATTCTGTGTATAGGGAGACACCCTCTGTACAGCAACTTCCTCACAGCAACAAGTGTTTTATTTTTTTCTAAAGTAAGACTAATCTTTCACAAAAGATTTAACCTCTCTAAAGCAAAATGTGCTCCTCAACAACCAAAGCCTCAATGCCTCCCAAAGGACCTTACTCTGTAGAAGTTGTTTTTATATTATTTACTCAAAAAAAAAACAGATAAAAATATCTTCCATAAATCTTATAAAGAGGAGAGATTTGCAAGAGAAAAATAGAAACACAACATAATCTTATTGATCTTGTATTATATGTTATTACTGAAGATGATCATTAAACACAGAAAAAGATTTTAAGTACTTGCAGCCTAAGATTGACTTTTCCAGCTTAATAATGCATGGATGTATCACCATGTATCACCGTGTCTACTGGTATCTTTGATCGCTCCCAAGGCTGATTACTCCCTGATCCTCAATTATACCTTGTTGTGATGGAATAGTTGAAAGGTTTAACAGAGTAGCAGTGAGGATAAATATGGAAAAAAACACTCATTGTTAATTAAGCCTAATATGGATTAACTCCCACATCAACTATAACAGCTGCTGCTATTTATGTTGTTTTGTGTTGTTTGTTGGGTTTTTTTTGTATTTTTGTTTATTTTTGGGGATTTTTTTTAGTTGGACTTCTGCAAATGTCATATTCTAAAGACCATTATATAGCATACACTGTTTTAGTAAAGGGGACCATACATGCCACTTTTTATGGAAGTGTCACATTGAAGGTTCTATGATAATAAACTGTAATATCATGAAGACATTTGCAGAATTGTTAAGGTACTTAAGTTTTACCATTTTCATACCTTAATGTTGGATTCTGCTTAAGTCATGCAGTTCTTTTAAAGGGGCAATATAGACTGAAGCTTAATTGCATTAAGAATATGGAAAGGCTGAGAACCATACAATCATATATTGGCCTGTGTCTGCAACATTTTTAATTTTGCCAAATTCAGATTTCCACATTTCAATGTCTTCAGCTGTATTTGTATAGGATGACCAAAAGATGTTGCACTATATGGACATTAGTTGCAAAATTCTATGATATAGACATCATGTTGTTTAGGATTAAACCTTTTACCTTAAACATTATTTTTGTAGAGTAATATAAATTCAATAGATGCAAAATATTTTCCATTCAATTTGCTAAACAACAAGATTCTAATCAGCATCTCAAATCTATTGTTGCTTTTGACAAACTAATACTAATTTTAAGAGTGTCTCAATATGAAATTAAGATTAGTTCAAAGATGTACCACTTTTAAACCAAGTCATAAAATTGGTCTTAAACCATATAATTACTACACTAAGTATCTTAAATGGATTGACAAAATGGGAAAATTTCCAAATAATTATGAGATTCTATATAATTTTTTATTGTATTGACTCATGAGTAGCACATACAGGGTCACAATTGGAGTATGATGAGGCAGATTAATGAAGAGTTACAAATTTTTTTATCAAGACTGTTTGTTGACAGTTAGGCTTGGTTGATTGGTTGGTCGGTCCAGGCACATATCCAATGGTCTATGAGTTTCATTCCATCCATAATTTTAGTTAAAAAAAGAAGAAAATCCCATAAACCGACTGGTTTATGTGGTAATTTTACTAGTTTATGAAGAAAAATGCCACATAAAGATCAAAGAAAAAGCACATATCAACCCCAAATGTTGGCACGTCCGTCCATCCATCCGTCGGTTGGTTGGTTTATAAAATATGCTCATTTTAACACAATTTGGTATTGTCACAGCAGTCGGTCTACCTTACTGACATTTTTAAGGAAAACTAACCAGTCCACAAGTGATTGAATACTTGCTAATTCCTCTGATGAAGTGAGTGAGATACAAATGTCCACAATGTCCTCAATCAATTATTACTTTCCTCGCCATATGATCAAACCAGTACCAGGGACACCTTGATTGCAAATCTGATGCTATCTTTTAAGCTTATTGAAAGGGGGTAGAGGTGGGGGCCTTTACTGTCTTTCATTATCAGACTGACTTATAATATAACATAAAAGAGCTTTTCTTTTTTTTTTAATGTAATGCCCTTGGGTTTATTATGTCACTTTTCAAGCTTTTCAAGTTTTGTCCCTGGCCCAATATGTACATAAAGTCTATATACAAAGATCCTCTTTTACATATCTGTTTTCAAGAGCCCAATGAATAGATATTGATTTACTATAATAGTTAATACACTGCAAAATCATATGAATGGCAATTCACCACTGTTTATGCAACCACTGTTTATGCAAGAACAACAAGGAAGGGAACTATAGGCTGCATGAGCCCGGGCCTTAGTAATATGCAGAGATGGTCTTAAAGGTGGGCCCTTTAAGCTGGAAAAACAACCTTAAATGTATATGTCAGTGCTACAGTAACCTCTACTTTCCATTTTTGTCACAGAGTACAATACCTTGTCAGTCTCATTTGCCACTGCACAATGCCTTATCTACTTTTTAGCTCATAATAGACGTTACCCGGAACTCGGCAAATGTGGGTTTTTCCAAGCTAATCTGTTGGTACAAACTAACTTTTACCATTTCACTGTGAACTACTCGTCACAATAGGTTAGTCAACCTTTTTCGCTTATTTTCGAAGCTGAAACTGTAAGTTTGTTTTTACCTACGTTATTAGCTGGGAAAAACCGAAATATTCTTAATTCCGGATCTAAAATGCTGTGCAGTAAAGTAAATTATCACCACTGTGAGCTGTTATTTTAAGAGCATGACTGGTGACATGTCTGGGTTCCTGCTTGTAAATAAAAGATACATTTTTACACTTTGGGTGTTACATACAGACCCAGTCTACTCAGTCTCAGTCAATGTTGACTACCTCTGTTAGTGACAGCAAGTCATTACTAATCATTTTCATTAATACAATGGTATACAATGATATTTTGAAGTTAAAACTTAATTAAAATAATACACGACACTCAAGTCACAATCCAACATTCACATAAATAAATATACATGTACAATCTAACATTGCCTTAAGTAAAATTTGGGGTCATAATTGTCAAAGGTTATGTGTAATTTAACCTAAGAACGTATTTTTTTTTACAAAAGTCTATTTTGAATAAACAAGAAAAAGGCAGTATTCAGTATTGTGTTACACTTTCCCACTCTGACATCAAAATTTAAATGATCTGACAATTTAATAGACTGAAAATGCAGTAAATTTGCCAGATCTGGATATAATGCTGGAATTTTATTAATTCATAGTGAAAGGAAAACAAAAATCACTGGTTATTAACTGACAGCACACTGAAAATATAGTATAACTTTTTTTGTAAGGTTTCATTTTTTAAAGGTCAAAACCCACAATTTTTTTCACTGCAGGGCTTTATATTTTCTTGTATCTGAATTAAGTAGAATCAACTCCATTTCTTTCAAATTACTTGTGGAGTTCACCCTGATTCAAGTAATTTCAAGGTGTGTCAGTGAGGAGTAAACTGGCCTCTGTACAGAGGTGGTCTTATTCATATAACTGGGGATGTTTATTTACTACATTGAATATTTAAATTCAAATTCAAAACAATAGTAACAAAAATAATAATTTTTTACCTAGCATGTTTGAATACGTCGATTTATCCAAGAATACCACTAAAACTTCTTGCTGTATTTATGTCCTTGGACAAACATACCGTGAATATTTTTAAAAGTTCACTTTTTTTTATAATTCCACATTTTCTAATCTGAACCTAATCACACCTGAGACTCCTGATCCAGTATCACAATTAAAATTCAAATTAGGTCACAATCTAAAAAAAAATTATTTTTTTTAAATAATTGTTACAATTAATAACATGAATATAAAATTATATTCAACAACGCACTTCAGACAATAGACACTAACTGGAGCATGTGAATAAATCCTGTCAATAACCGTTCATTACATTTCATTATTATACTCTTAGAATTCCAGCCAACTGCTAAAGTTGATATATGATGATCTATAACTTTGATATATACACCCCTATACTTAACCGATATTGCATGAAAACTTTGATCCACTCTAAAATTTATAACCCAAATAGTCACGTTATCTATTTATCTATACTGCATTTTGTCATAATTATGTTCGCTATTCAATGAAGATAAAAGTTGACATATCCCTAGTGTTTGCGATCAAGATTAAAAAATGTATTCCTTAAAAAATTGTACAAAATATGAAATATCCATTCAGGAAAGGAAAATGTTCATGTCATATAGATAATTCATTGTTTATCTATAATTACTTCCTACTTCAAGTAGACTACTTTAATTATGTATATGAACTCCCCGAAATATATCATTACTTCCTCACACAAAAAAACAACAATAATGAGGTTAACATTTAGAACTCGACTTAAGATACAATCACTAACACTTCATTACGATCCACAATTCATTTTTCAGACAACAACGCAAAAAAAAGAGAACAACACTTGTATTGATAGCCTATTGATATACATTATACATGTAGATGATCCATTCACAATTATTAGGTATATCCATTATACTCGTATATACTGATGTATTTCCTATGGTCAAGTACTTGCAAATTATCACACTCTTTCCGCAGTTATATAAATAAATGGCACTCATATAGATCAGTTTATGATAATAAATTCATATAAACTTTCAAATATTGATATGTTTTCACAAGTCTGTGTATCATAATAATTTTCCACCGACTTTTCAAATTTCACTTAAATTCCCACACATACACTGTATATGAAACGTCTTTCATATAATTGCATATATTTTTACCCGCGATATCCACATTTAATATCATATCCCAAATTTTAATGTAAAATCCACTTAATAAATTTTAACACATACACACATTCCTTCAATTAACTTCTCTTTCCCTCATATAAGTTTCTTTGGATTTAACTCAGACCTCATTTATATTCACACCTACATACATCTCACGTTTCATCAATTTATAGTATTATATGCACATATTAACAAGATTCACACATACAGTGAAATATATGCCATAGGGATGGGGGGTAGAGAATTTAAAATAAAGTTTGTGTTTATAATACTATGATGAGAACAAGAAAACTATCGAATCAGCATTAGTGTAAGTAGTTTTGGCAAATTTGTAATAAAGATGATTGCTGATAGAGAGAACAGATGCTGTGTGGGTAACACACTTTTATGTTACTGTAAACAAAGGGAAATTCACAGCTGATTTAAACAGGTATATAAATATATACTGGGAATAAATACTTTAATGCTTTTAAATAATTGTGAGGCATATGAATACAATTTTTCTAAAGCATGTAATGTTTTGGCCATATTTTGTTTACATTATCTTTTTTCATTTATTTATTTTATTTTTTATATTTTTTTTTGCAGAATCTAAAAAAATAATGGCAAATACCAATAATCTGCATGTCTGGTCCCAATTTTTTTTCTTACTGATTTTATATAATTTGGACTAATTTGACTACACTTGATTGTTGCAGTACTCATAACCTCCCATTACAGACATAACCAACAAGTCCCAATGTCAGTGTTGTTATACACAAGTTAGACTGTATTTACTAGTAATAACAATTCATTTACACTTATAGCAATGACTTCTCCCCCACCCCCAAAAATAAAACTACCCTTAGAAACACATATACACAGTACCCTACATTAACAATTAAGTTAAGTGGTTATATAATATATCACTATAATAATATATTGAAGATAATGCTGGTATTTAAAGTAACACATTGATCTGTTCTTTACAATCTATATATGGTAGTTGTCAAGTATAATTGTCAATATGGAATGAGGCTTACATATAATATTACCTTTCCACTAAAGTTAAGTTTAACTAAAGCTACTGAAATAGTGAATATGCATACATATTAACATGGAAAAGTTTTTAATGCTGACCTAACTATTATCACTGTATTGTGTCACATGACACAGAGACTGGACTGTCCAATTTTGATTGTAAGTGCCTGATAGCGGACTGAGACTCCAGGGGCCAAATATATAACAGAGGTGGTGTTCTCTTCAAAGGTTTCACTGTATATAATATAATATCATATTTGTGCCTTGACCATTAAAATTTTTCCTGTCTCTATCTGTCTGAGGTCCACTTCTTTGATTGCCTGAAGTCTGTTTACAAAGACATTGGCAATTACTCCCAATTTAAATAGCCTCATACAAAAATAGATAATATGTAAAACAAGGTTCAAATGAACCATCACATAACACTTTGCTTTGATCCTCTATTCTGTTTAGGTGATATTGATCTTATAAAAGTCAATGATCCCCGTTGATAAACAAACCTTGGTACAAGATAAAAACAAGACAGCTATAAATAATTCATAAGAATGGTTTAAAAAAAGGTGAAAGATTAGCTATCTCCTCTTAATTATATTCCTTACACATAATACATAATATTTGAATTTCACAACAATTGATATTTCGGAATTTCTTGACAGAGCCATATTTTTTTAAGTGTGACAATATTGACAATATTCACGGCCTGTCTCATATTGTGATACAATAAAATTACATGCATTTTATTAACAAGAAATGTGGAACGACACATATGTCCCCCTTTCTAGCCCTTGACTCATATTATTTAGAAACTTGCCATAAATGGATACACTGAAGTGTTCAATTATGGAAAAAAGAAAAATAATGAAGACTTTGTGATAAACAGTTTTCAAGATAATGAGCGGAAACCATCCTGACATTAAAGGCCCCTGCGACCTTGACCTTTGAACTAGTGACCCAAAATCAATATCTAATAGTTATGACCAATCAATATTAAAAATATGAAGACTTGATCGTGATAAAAAGCTTTTAAAATAATGAGCAGAAACCAAACTTAAACATTCCAGAACCCTGTGACCTTGACTAGTGACCCCAAAATGAATAGGAGTCACTTACTTAAAGTTATGACCAGTCAGTATGTGAAATATGAAGACTTTAGGATAAATAAATTTCAAGATAATCAGGGGAAACCATTCAGACATTTAAGGCCCCTGTGACCTTGACCTTTGACCTAGTGACCCCAAAATCAGTAGGGGTCATCTTCTAGTTATGACCAATCAACATGTGAAATATGAAGACTTTGTAATGAATACTTTTAAAGATAATCAGCAGAAACCCTTCTGACATTTAAGGCCCCTGTAGTAAAACCATATACCCCCCCTTCTTTGAAAGGGGGGTATAAAAATGTGGTTATGTTGTTATGCTGAACCTATATAAGAACCTAGTTAGGACTAATCTATTGGTTATGTTATTTGTGCCTTAAAATTATAGGCACTAATTACCATATTAAAAATATCTTAAAAAGACTTTCATTTTTCCACATATTGGAAAAAGACAATTCATCATTTTTAGGTAAAATTTTAAAATTTGTACTGAGTCTACTGACTGATTAGCATTCAGTGCAGACCATGATCAGATGGTACTGATAGGTAGATTCAGTTGCCGATAGAACACACTACTAAGTCTACGTAATAATAATATATCATATTCGTACAAAATTAAACTCTCACAAAGCACAAAGGGTGCAGTACTGTATTTATTACTTACACTTCTTAGAGTATATAGAGAAAATAATTCTGCACTCACTATCTTAAAATTCTCACAAAATATCTCTCCCAGCAATCCTACAATCCAATAAAGTTGATATGAAATATACATATACAAAATAACAACACATGGTAGACTCAAGGAAAAATAAACGCAAATATGGATAATAATTTACACACGGCTGTAAAAAAAATAAAAATTTTCTCACACCCTGTATGACTCAGTGCTTCTTAATCTTACTTCTTCCTTAATTTCTAGAAATGGATTTGCCTGGTTTGGCCTTTGAACAATCTGACTTTGGAGCGGTCCATTCAAAGTTTAAGGGATTTCACAAACTGTGGCAAAACATAGAAAAAGTACAATGTAATTATTGACTTTTCAATACAGAAAATTTAATGATATTATTTAATTTTCAACAGCCTTTTATCTTGAATAATAAACACACTTTAAGTTAACCTACCACTGTGACCCAATTAATACCTGAATATAAAATGCAAGAGCCAATTACATGCTTAAATTTTTTATAATGGGGGCACTTTAATTGTGCTCAGGTGAGCTAAAAGGAAGTTTATTATGTATACCAATAAATCATTATCTAGTGAAATAATGGAATGTTGTTTTGCTGTTTTTGTTTTTTTATCTTGATAAAGAAAATCCTTCCCTGAACATTCTATTGATTAATTCATCTGTATCATATTTTATTGACTTTATCAGTTTTATACTTACGTCACTAAATTTTGGTTATAGATCTTAATTTGCTTTATACATATATCTTTTTATTTTATTGTACATTATCACATTATCCCTTTTTACTTACTTTAGAATGATTGTATTTTACTGCTGTATACATGTACATGTTATGGCAATAAAATACTTAACAACACTATTAATAGTTTAATGAGCCAATAAGCAAGCCTGCCCAACAATTCATCATCAACAACAACATCATCATAGTGTCACCTAATGGTAAAACAGAATGACAGACTCACCAATTCTGTTACAAATGAATACCAGCTCATGTGGGTCACCTCTAAAGACTTATTCATTTAAAGAAAGTGTAAAATGAAGTTTCAAGTTTGTTTTACTGGTACAACTTAATAAACTGCAGATTGACCTGCGTGACAAAGTCTCAGAGCTTCTGCTGAAAATTTCTGATATTTTACATGACATCCTACTAATAATTCACAGTTCTAAAATTCACATCACGAAGGGTGATTCTTTTATTTACATTATAAATTAGCTTGATCAATAAATGTTAATATAGTGTTATTTAAAGGCAAATAATGCCTAAGAAATTATCTGTCATGAAAATAGTAAAATGTAAACAAAGTAGTACTTTTGACTTCCATACAAAATACTTAATCACTATAACAGTACTAAATGCCAAAAAGCAACAGAGGAAAAAGATGGTTACAATAATTAGCAAATGAGTTACTTTTTGGAAACTTTATAAGTACATACACCAAATATAAAAAGCTTTTGAGAAATAAAAATAAAAGCATTTCTAAGGCATATATAATGGGCCTTTAAGAAGTAAATATTAAAATAAAGAAAAAACCTTGAGTATGATTTAAAATAGTCCTTGTTTATATTCAAAATGAAACAAATTGAACTTTTAACATATGTCTGAAACCATTACTTTCTTTAAAATATAAAAAATAATAATTTCATGAATGTGATATTACTCATTCAGACATAATAATTGACCCAATTAGATTCATTATATTATCAAATAATCAATTAGTTTTACATAAGCATAAGCCAGACTGACACTTATTTAGCCCTCATTCTTTAATCAATGACATTTCTGTCAGACACATATAAACTGACCAATTAAATCAACATGGTCAGCCATATTACATGAGGTGTGTCTATTTTCAGATTTATACAGACATTAATAATATTGTATTAGTCAGACCCACATAAAATTGACTTAAATTCCAGTGACCAATATATACCAGAGGTTGCAAGATACTTCACATCCTCTTAATATGGATTTAATTGGTAGATAATGTTTTAAAGGCACATTATGCCTCAGAAACGAATAAAGACCTCAGGTGCCCCTTTATGAATCATTTCAGGCACAAATATGGCACCCAAGTGATTTTTCTCACTTAATTGGAAAGAGACCTTAGCCTCTTGATTTTGGGAAAAATTATCTCTAAAATTGCTGATTTGGGAAGTAAAAAAGCTGGTTTAAGTTCATATTTTTGGGAATTAAACTGCATGATTTTAAAGAAAATTTCAATTGGGAAGAGGCCTTTTTTCGGAGTCTGTTATATAAGTAGAAAAATCACTGCACCCCGAGTGGAACCACAGACATCACTTGAGTAGATAGAGCCACTGATGTTCAATAAGCTAGCTGGATAGCTTCTTCACATGTAAATGTAGGAGTGTGCAATAAAAATATCCCAATATAGTAAATATTGCAATATTTTTTCTGGCAATATTTAATATCCGCAATATCATAACATTATTGCAATATGTTTTCAGGTATGAAGCTATGAAGTTTTTATAAAATCATAAAATTAAAGTAATTCAAGCGTTTTCAACTAATGTATATGTTTTACAGCTTGACTTTAAATATCATTTGCATATTAGGTTATTTAATTTAACTCTTTAACACAGTGCAAATTTTTTATAAAAGCTAAGTACAAATCAATGGGACACAATTTTTAACTATAAACTCTTAAGTCAAGGTTCTTATCCTTGATTTTCAAGCATTTTATATCATTCAAAATATATCACAATATATTACAATATGTTGCAATATGTCTGTAAATATTGCAATATTTCACAATATGGCTTATCTATACAATACCAAGCCCTACATGTAAGAATCAAAAGTCACACCTTAAATTCTTTAGAACTTGTATAATTTCTAAGAGATCGTATTAATCATTTGTAGGTGGTTTTTTTTAAGGTTTAACCCTACTGAAAAATTGACTGGGAATCCCACTGGGATGAAAGTGGGATCCCAGTGGAATTTTAATTGGGATCCCAGTGGGACCCACTGGGAAAATTGGTCAAATTTCCCAGTGGGATCCAACCCTCTTCCCAGTTGGATGATAATATCCCACTTGGATTTGATCATCCCACCGGGATCCTTAACCAAACCTGATTTTTGTAAATCAGAAAAAGGTATGACTCAAAGGTATTTGAACAAATAAAAACATTATGGCAGTCTATGCGAAAGTCAATTTTTTTTTCAGGCCACAAGGACCGAGACCCTTAGGTTTATTTCCGGCCCGGATGATATTTTTCCGGCCCAGACATTTCAAGCATTATTTTATATTAACACGGTTGAATGCAAAAATGATTGTCTTTCTTTAAATTAGTGAGACCATCCATATAGAAACATAAGAAGATGCTGACCAATTGAAATAACTTAAGCAGGGTGCTCACTAGGATTTTCAAAGGAGGAGTCCTTGGACTCCCAAGCACAGAAAAGTAGGAGCACAGAGCACTTTGAATATGTTAAGCCATCTTTACTGCACTTATGCAGTTGACGAATATGAAGCTAGGTTTTGAAAAGTTGGAGTTTGAACAGAGAAAAAGCTTATTCAGGAAAATGGTAGTATGTCCCAAATGGAATACACTGTACCATAAAAGTGATTGAAAAGATTTGAAATATAATTTCAAAAACCCTACATCATTAGACCATTATGCTGTTTTCTTCCAGATTCACTCCACACACCCCCCTCCCATAAGAAAATATTCATTGTATGTGACAAACACATACTGGTTAAATACCTCCATCTCAACTAATGTGAACAATATCTTTAGTAATTTTAATTCTTAAACTACATTTAAGTGTTATTACACACATTTTAACAAAACAAAGTTTCCTTTTGGTTACGATTTTTTTAATTATAAAAAGCGGCATCGCGAAAATATGTGACAATTGAAAATTTGTCTGTTTCCTGCAGAAACATTCACAATTCTACTTGTTGTTGATTTTGATTATATTAGATTAAATATTTTTTGATTATTTTAAGATTGTTACTAATCGGCTATTTCAACAAGCATCATAAAACAAAATTTTCAAATCTGTAATTTACGGCAAAATTTACCGTTGTTGATGAAACTTTTTGAAGATAGAGTTGACTGGTATTTATTTGACATGTACAAAATAGATCTAAGGTTGGTCAATATCTTCTTTAATAAATTCTTTGCATCACCGGGAACTTATCAATCAGGTCATTGATATTTTTAACTTTTTGAAATTTTATTCGGACATGAGGACTGACGGAAAGGAATTTTTCTCGGACCTCACGAGTTTTATTCAGCCAGGACCGAGGACCGACCTGACTTTCGCACAGACTGCATTATGGTTTCAAATTTCTTTGTTGAAATAATTACAGTATTCATTTTTGTTTAAAAAAAAGGCTTTTAAAAGATACATGTATTCATACAAATCGTTTGTAATTTTGTAATTAAATATTTACCTTCCAATCAATAGAAATCAAATAAGGTATTTGAATTGAACAACTCAAGTATCCATTCCACGGAAAACAAAAATTCACATATCCATTCCATGGAAAATAAAAGTTCAAATATCCATTCCGTGGAAAATAGAAGTTCAAATATTCATTCCGTAGAAAAAAGTTCAGATATCTGTGGCATACATCCGGTCTGAGACTATTTCCGTGGTGTAATGTTATACCAACTAATTAAGTCATCAGTAAAAAACACACCTCAATTACTATATTTGGATCATGATTCTTAACAAATAAAAAATTAATGAAAGCCTAATTTGCATTACTGATTAAAAGAAAAGAAATAAATAAATTATTACCTGGTTAAAAATTCAATGCAAAAGATTTTTCAGGAGAATTTGATGTGTAATAAAATGTATGTACAATGTACATGCATTGTAAAAGTGTCTTTTAAGTCTTTGTTTGTTCCAAAATATGGAGCTTACAAATCAATAGATCTGTGAATTAAAATGGCATTTGTTATTTGAACTGAAAAAGTTTGACTTTTTTCAAAACAGACGGATAGTAAAATTAAATTTTAAATCTGCATTCCAGATCCTGATGAGTTAACAATAAATTTTGGAAAAAAAAGTAAAATCAAAATTTTAAGAAACAGCCACAGAAGTTTTAAATGCAATATTAAAAGAGTTTCTTATAGAATCAACTGCATGTATTATTATTCAATTGGGTTTTTCTTATCACAGACACAGGTCACATAACGAGGTTCTAGAACTTTACTGGTGGAGGAAGACCTCATGTGCCCTTCCATGCATTGTTTCAGACACAAACGGGCACCTGAGTAGAACCACCAACATTCCGTAAACTAGCTGGATAGGTTACTCGTATGAAAGAATCCTAGAATCAAATATATTTATACCCAAATTCTTAATACAATATTTGGGCTTCTTTTTTCATATTTTGACACAATTTAGAATTAATTTATGGGGGTAGCATTCTATCCCAATACTATGTCTCCAAGGCATGAAATTATATAATCATTTGAAAATAAAATTTGATATTATTTTGAAGACTTGTTATTTTCATAAATTACCGTAATCTGTCCTGGCCCATTTAAGTGCCAATTTATAGTCAGCACCATTTTCTTAGCCGAAAAGTATGTTTCTCCCCACATTTGCAAGTTGTTCAATATTTTGATCAAAATTTATACTGTACCATAATATAAGAAAAACTTTATAATTCAACCCAGTTTTATCTGGCCTATTATAAACAGGTCTACTGAACTTAAGTGTCAAGCTGTTTGTCAATATTAAGTTTATGTTATGCACCATTGATCAAAAATTTTGAACAGAAAAAACATCAAGGTAGACAACTGTTATATACTGTTATACTACAGTTAACAAAATAACAGCCTGAATAGTCTCCCTTAATCATATTATATCACTGACATGTGGATATGATGTTGATTGGTTCCCAAACTTACCATTATATGATGGCTTCCTTTTAAGATTGCTGGTTCTGTGTTTGAGTACTCCTTCTTTACAACCTAATGTGCGCTGCTTACTTGAAGGAGAATTTGGGCTTTTTCCTGAAAATAACAATAACAACAGCTGTTCTACATTCTGTCAAAACGATAAAAAACAAAGGGAATATGTGCTTGAACATATTAAACTGCTCAAAGTGTGAGTATTACATAAAGATTTTTTCTTCAAGTTTTTTTGTCATGTGGGATACATTAAGCTTAAAGCTTATTTTGTACTATAAATCATAACCGACTTAAAATAGTTTGTCTTACGGCCTTAGTTTATTAAGACACATTCTAATATTTTCCAAATAACAATGATAAAAAAATCCTGCAAGTCAGTGAGAGTATTCAGGTGCCCTTGGTCTAATTCTATTTTTATTTCGAGCAAAAGCCATCATCAGAAAAGACTTACTCCAGAATGAAGAATATTTTGAGTTTTTGTCAGTTAATCTGGGGGGGTACAGAAAAACTTTTACAGGTACAGCTTCGAACATCAGTGCAAACCGTTGACTTATCTATTGTGATAACAATAGATTTTGTTTTTGAAGGCTCATTTGAACAAATCCTAAGACCAATTTCAACACTTCTGTTACTTTTAAAATGACAACACCATCAGTTAAGCACTTCTGTTACCTTTGAAATGGTCTTATTTTTTTTAGATAACAACACCAATGTCCATCAGTTCAACATTTCTGTTACCTTTAAAATGGTCTTATTTTTTAAATAACAAAACCAATGTCCATCAGTTCAACATTTCTATTACCTTTAAAATGGTCTTATTTTTTTAGATAACAACACCAATGTCCATCAGTTCAACATTTCTGTTACCTTTAAAATGGTCTTATTTTTTTAGATAACAACACCAATGTCCATCAGTTCAACATTTCTGTTACCTTTAAAATGGTCTTATTTTTTTTTTAGATTACAACACCACCAGTTCAATATTTCTGTTACCTTGAAAAATGGTCTTATTTTTTTAAGATTACAACATGACAGTTTCAATGTTTCTGTTACCTTTATAATAGTCTTATTTTTGTATGACCTTTCTAAAGCATATTGAGATTCACATACAGTTGTTAAATACTCTAAATCTATAATCAATAACTATTATAACATAGGTTATTGAACTATATAAATAATTAACTATTCATGTAATATGAAGAGCTTATATAGCAATATTTGTTTATCTACTTTCAAACAATGTCATCCATATGATAAATTTACTTAAACCAAATTGATACTTTTCAAATTCTAAGTAAACAAATATGAAGGGGTTTTTATTTTCAACATCTCACCTCAATACAAACAACTTATGTGCCAATCATTACAGTTGAAAATGTTATAAAACCTGAAAACATTGAATTCAGCATTTTTAAGGTGTATCATTGTTTTTAGTAAAAATCCCAGCCCAATCACACCCTAAGAACTAAGCAGCACTTTGACTTTGAGACCAGCAAATTTTAAGCCATAATAAAATCTGGACACTGCCAGACACAACCCCTGTTTATTCCCCACTCCCCAGCAATATGCAAGGCAGGCGATAACACCCTTCCCCTACCCCCTAATTTGGGCTGAGACTTGGGCAATCAGGGTTACAAATGACTGAGGACTGAGAACATCATTTGTTTAAATATTTAAGTAAAAATCACTCTAATATAAAATCTTAATGTACATCAAAAGCTCATATGAATATGTCACCTGAACTGCGTTGCTCTTTTTTCTTTAACCAATGTACTGACCCCGCAACACACAGATATTGATAAAAAGGGTTGCCCTTCTGTACTATATATAGACAGTTAACCTAAAAATAACTTTATCATTTGGCTATCCCATCATACACCTACACAAACAATAATGCACAGCACATAAAATGTGTGTTCCAGATATCAATATAACATTTTTTTAATCAGAATATTTTTTTTTCTTAAATATCCAATCAAGCCACTTTAACATACCTTTTGGTTCTTCTTGAAGCAAAGTCTTGCGTTTTTTCTTTTTTAAAAACCTCATATTTCCACTTTATGTATTCCTTTTATGTTTAAACACAATACACTATCCCTAATCAACAATAAACTATCCCGAATCTTATCATTTTAAACACACATAACTTATCGTAAAGGAAATATAGTAACGTTTAGTTTACTTTTATCGCAGTCAATCAAAACAGGACAATTTTTCTCCTTAAATCTTATACTGAGTCTAAAATAATGATGATATAAATAGTACAATCATGAACAGCACAACGAAACATTTCATTGGTATTCTAAACTATCTTAAGCTAAAGTCTAATCTATATATGGTATATTAATAATAAGTCTATGACCTAATTATATTAATCAATTAATTGCGAAGTATTATACTGTAAAATCCTTTCACTAACATTAGAAATAATTTATTACTATAATGGATCGAGTACGTGCACTTTGTTTACATTTGTTTTCAATTGTAATTTTTTCAGTCAAATCACAATAGAAAGAGTATTTATTAATCCAAAACGTAAAAGTTTAATGATCCAGACTTTAATGCAGAGCTGCATGTGCATTAGTGTTTCTATTTAAACTCATTAATCCATTATTCAATTACAACTTCTCCACTAAGATCAAAGTGTAAAGTATTTAAACTTAAGTGGAGAACAATATAAAGTGGCAAAGGTGCATGTTCGTATTTCACAGAAATTTAATAGACACTGAAATTATAAATATTTGTGGGGAACTAATTTTCATGGTTTTCGTGGAGAAGTCCACAAATTAAAGATTTGTCCACAAATTAAAGATTCAATGAAATTTAAATTTGTCTCCTGTAAGATTATTTTGCATTACATTATTTACATTTTACCTTTTGGAAAAATAAAAAGTTCGCAAATTTAAAATGCTTTAAAAAAATAATGTTCTTTGTGACAAAACACCAAGAAATTTCATGCCAATGAAATTAAGTGAATTCACAATATGTGCATAATCATAATAGTTTTATGTCATAAAATGACATGATCAAAGATCAAAATAATTTACCTAAATCACACTTTATTTTATTTTAAAGGGACTCCATTCAGGTTTTTTGACATGATGGGACTGAATATATTTTTTCCAGAAAAATGTTCTATTTGATGTAGGTTTAGATCACTACTCTTTGTGCAAAATTTCAGATCATTCACAAACTTCGTTTTTCCAGATGAATTATTCAAATCGTAAAAAAATTACCCAAAATGAAAAGCTTTTAAACACTTTTCACTCAAATCGGGCTAAGAAAAGCATAAAAATACGATTTTCAATTTATTTCAAAGTATATTCCTTAACTATCTTTGCATATATTTCTGTTTAAAGCGCTCCAGCTCATTTATGTAAGAAATTCAAATGTTATGTTTTTAGGCTTTTAAACCTCAGTGGGGTCCCTTTAAGTAATTCATTTCAGACAAAATTAAACAGAATATCAATATATGATATAATCAATAATTCAAGATAAGTCTTTTTGTCACAATTTTAATCTCAAATTCAAATCAATAAATGAAGTATAAATATTCTATACCCACTAACAAGATCTGATCATTATTTCATATTAAAAGTGGAAAGCCATTTGACAAAAATTAATTAAACCTTGTGAAAACTTATGATCGTTGAAAAGAAAACAAAATCCTAGCTTGCTAACAGCAACTGAACCTACCCATGCAGACCATTAAATCAACCGGTATATATTTGTTGTCTTTACAATGTCATGGTCTGTACTGTTTGCTATTCTGTACTTATTTTGAACTTCACTCTTAAAATGATGAATGATTTTGTCCAGGATGAAAGATGAAATCTGAACAAAATTTTAGGGAAAATTTCAAAATAAAAGCAAACAGTGCAGACCATGATCAGATGGCACAGATGTGCTGTGTGATTGTGGTCTGCACTGGTCACTTGAGTAGAATAAATTATTGCAAGCAAGCTAATAGTTAATCAAGAAATCTTAAACTAATGAAAAATGTTCTATGTACATGTAGTTATATCAATTAGCTGGTTGGTATATAGTTTTGTGCATCATTTTACAGTTTTAATCAAATCTCAGTTACTAACAAAGTATTGCATTCCATTCTTGTTACATAATGCACTAGATTAAACAAAACATATCTGACATGAATGACTATTAATATCTAAAATTTACATGATCAAAGACTGCTGTTGAATTTGTGCCATATTTTGTATAATACTACATCTTAACGTCTGTATTAAACACCTTCAAGCAGCAGAAATATTTTCAAAAACTGGTGCATTTATTAGAGACTATACACTTTGCTTAATGAGCCATATAAGTACAAGACAGTTGACCATGGTCTTAAAGGAGTCATGACCTTTTACCACAGCGGTGGGTGAAGGCTATTATAGTTTAAATATAATTCTTTATACCTTCGCTGCAATTTTTGTTGGACAAGACTTAACACTTGAATAAAGTTATCTTTTCAATCTATCTTAACTTAAAATCTAAAAAAAAACCTTAAATTTGGGTTAGTGTTATAACATTTCTATTCACTGTCAATGTTGTTTATTCTTTGTTGGGATCTTTGTGCTCTTCTTTTGAAGGAAATAAAGATATTATTATCATACTATTCAAAATATTTCTTATGAAAGCAAACAAAGGGCAATGCTGATAATCAAAAGGGATGTTGCTATAGTGTTTCAAAGTCAATATAAACTCACAGGTCAAACTGAAACTTGCATTATGTAAACATAATCTAGGGTCCTCATATCTTTTTTTATCATTCAAGGATACAGAAATCTAGCTTCTTTAACCTTGTTCCACAATTAAAGGGACTCCACTGAGGTTTTTGACATGAGAGAACTAGAATTAAAGATCCTGTTACACAAATTTTTTTTAATTAATTTTTTGAGATTAATGTTCAAATTGATTAGAGTCTAGACCTACTACCTGTGCGCAAAATTTCAGATCACCATTGCGCTCACTGCTTTTTTCAAGAAAAATTATCCTTACAGCAAAAAGTGACCCACAATTTAATAGTGTTACAATGCTTTTCACTCCAATCTTGCTAAGAATAACACAAAAATATAATTTTTAATTTATGTCTGAGTAAATTTCCTTTAAACTATCATTTGTATATCTTTCTGTTTTATGTGCCCCAGAGGATCTATATAAGAAATTCAAATTTTATGGGTTTTTTTAGGCTTTAAGATCTTAGTAGAGTTCCATTAATATATTAAATGGATTTTTTAATCATTAAATCTGAACAAAACCATTCATCATTTTAATGGAAAATTGAAAAATATGTGCCAACTAAAAAGTAAACAATGCAGACCATGATTTTACTTCATTACTGATCTTGGTACATACAGTCTGCACTGGTTGCACTGGAAAATTTTGGTACCACAGGCAGGCTTAGGGCTTAAACCCATGACATCATCATCAATATCCAGGAAAACAAGATATGTTCACAGTTTGTAAAACATGTATGCCCCCTATCAGCAGCCAATTAGTCATGTGGTCAGGTTATGGTAACTGACTTTTGACCTAGTGACCAAAAAATTAAAAGGGGTTAACCGTTATCTACTAGTCATGACTCATGACTAGTCACTAGGTAATTGTGACCGTAAAGGTTGTGTGCAGCAATTTTATAACAAAGTTATTACAAATCTTAACAAATAATATATGCATAAATTTTATAAATCATGTAGCCCTTGTAAATGACAGCCAATTTGTTGTATTACATAAGACCTTGAAATGTGTATAAGCATTTTTAGTTTAATGAAACCAAGGCAACTTTGAGTTGGTGAATTACGTACAAGGTCAACATGCCTTTGACCTTTTACTCTTAAATCATTAGGGGTTATCTGGCCAAGACCAATGCATTTATGAAGTTTGAAGGTAAATGGCCAAAGAGTTGTTGAGATATTGATCAGAAAGCGTTTACCTAAGGTCAAATATGATCTTGACCACTGACCCCTAGTCCCAAAATCCATTTAGGTCATTTTCTGACCAAAAGCAATGCACTCGTTTGACCCCTTGATCCTTAAATCAAAACAGATCATCTACTTGCCAAGACCAATGCACCTACAAAGATTCAGGGACAAAGTTCCATGTCTTGTCAAGTTATTGATAGGGCACGGTTTTGACCTACAAGGTCAATATGACCTTAACCTTTGACCCCTTGACCCCAAAATTAACGGGTAATCTTCTGGCCAACTCCAATGCTCCTATAAAGTTTGAGGGCCACAGCCCAAGGGTTGCCAAGTTATTGATTGGAAACCGTTTTTACCTACAAGGTCAATGTGACCTTGACCTTTGACCCTAAAATCATTAGGGTTCATCTACTGGTCACCAACAATCATCATACCAAGTTTAAAGTTCCAAGGCCTAAGCGCTCTTTAATTATTGATCAGAAACTGTCTTTTCCTACAAGGTCAATGTGATCTTGACCTTTGACCCAAAAATTAATAGGAGTCATCTTCTAGTCATGAACAATCATCATACCAAGTTTTAAGTTCTAAGGCCTATGCGTTATTTAGTTATTGATCAGAAACCAATCTAATGTAAAAGGTCAATGAGACCTTGACCTTTGACCTCTTGACCCTAAAATCAATAGCATAATTCATGTATATGTATGTTAAGTTATTATTCTAAATTTGATTTAAACATATTTTATTGCCAAAAATAAGACAAATACATACATGTAGACAGTTACAATACAATAACATGACATATTTGGCAAAAGGGTTGACCCACAAGTTCTCTCAACATTAGCAACGGGTCTTCCCTGATGCAATAAATTACAATAACTTATTTTACAAGAATGACTATCAGTTAGATAGAAGTAACAAAACTCACACATATATAGTACTTGGCTTTAAAAATGATTTTAGGTATTATTCTAGAAAATAAGTATGTAACTATTTGACAATGCATGTATAGTGCAACAGGAATCTAGATTACAAAAATGATAAACAAGAGCTGTCCGTAAGACAGCGCGCTCGACTTTTTTATTGCTTGCCAATAAAAAAAGTTTTTGCAGTAAAAGGCAATACAAGAATCTCTGTATTTTTAAAGTGAACAATGGCCATGAGCATTAAGATATTTAGTGAAGAATTATTTTACTGAATTGTGTGATACCCTTACAGCAATGTTTATATGACATAATTTATGGTAAAGTGAACAAGTGGATAGGAATGAATTTTTTTAGATTTTTTAAGTTTTTTAGTGCTTGCCTATAATACAAAACATTGACAGTTAAGGGCCATAATTCAAATAAAATCTTTGACAGAATTACCTTCTCCTGGACATGTTTGGGAATCATGATTGTAAACAAGTATTCCAACTTTCAAATTAATATCTCAAACAGTTCAGTCAAAAAGTGGACTGGTACTAAAAACTTAACCAAGATTCTAAGTCGATAAAAGGCCTTAATTTTTAAAACAAATCCTTGACAGAGTTACCTTCTCTTGCGTACAGATGGGGGTAATGATGTGAAATAGCATTAATAGTTTCAAAGCAATATCTCAAAGGGTTAAGGCAATAAGTGGATTTTACCCATATTCAATGTATTTTCTAAGTCAAAAAGGGGCATAATTCTGTCAAAAACCTTGACAGAGTTATGTCCTCTTGTCTGTTGATGAAGGTCGTGATGGTAAACAAGTATGGTCAGTTTCAAAGCAATACCTCCAATGGTTTTGAAATAAAGTGAGGTGGTACAAAAAACTTAACCAAGCTCAATACACTTTCTAAGTCAAAAAAGGGCCATAATTCTGTCAAAAACCTTGACAGAGTTATGTACTCTTGTCTGTAGATGGAGGTTATGATGGTGAACAAGTATGGTAAGTTTCAAAGCCATACTTGTAATACTTCTGAAATAAAGTGGGGTGGTACGAAAAACTTAACCAAGGTGTGACGCCAACGCCGACGCCGGGGCGAGTAGGATAGCTCCCCTTTTCATAGAAAAGTCGAGCTTAAAAGTAGTGTTAAAAGACATTACAGAATGGTTTTATTTCCAATTTAGGAGATTAATGATTGTTACAAGTAAATATGTTTGATGATTTATTATATGTGTGAAATCTCTCACAAACTAAAACAAGAGCCATGTCAACATGGCCATACCCCGCCGAATGTGTTTGCTCATTGGAAGAATGTATATGTAGTAGAGCAGAATAACTCCATTTTAAGGTCTTTTGGTAATGAAAACTGATGGCTATAGTGATTACAGATTTGAAACCTATGTGAATACTGATGGCTGAAAATAACAATAACAAAGGGCAATTACTGAAAAATAATGCAGGGTAGGTTATCATTCTTGTGTGCTGCATTTCTCCTCAGTAAAATCTATCCACCTATGAAGTTTCAAGCTGATACCTCAAATACTTTTAAGAAAAAAATTGAATTGAAAAATTAAGTATGAAAAATAACAAAGGGCAATAACTCAAAAATTATAAAAGGTAGAGTTATCTTTCTTGTGCACTGCAAACCTCCTGAGTTAGATCTATGCACCTATGAAGTTTCATAATGATATCTCAAAGGCCTTTTGAGTTATGCTCTGGACAAAAATTAATTTTAAAAAATAACAAGGGGCAATAACTAAACAATTATGCAGGGTATAGTTATCGTTCTTGTGCACTGCACTCCTCCTCAATGAGATCCATCCAGCTATGAAGTTTCAAGTTGATACCTCAAATACTTTTTGAGATAAGCTCCGGACAAAATATTATGAAAAAGAACAAAGAGGAATAACTCAAAAATTGTATAGGGAAGAGTTATCATTCTTGTGCACAGCATTCCTCCTCAATAATATCTATCCACCTATGACATTTCATGTTGACATCTCAAACACTTTTGAGTTATGCTCCACTCGGGTGAAAAATTAGGTATGAAAAATAACAAAGGGCAATAACTCAAAAATTATGAAAGGTAGAGTTATCATTCTTGTGCACTGCACACCTCTTGAGTGAGATCTATGCACCTATGAAGTTTCATGTTGATATCTCAAAGGCTTTTTGAGTTATGCTCTGGACAAAAATTAATTTTGAAAAATAACAAAGGGCAATAACTAAAAAATTATGCAGGGTAGAGTTATCATTCTTGTGCACTGCACTCCTCCTCAATGTGATCCATCCAGCTATGAAGTTTCAAGTTGATACCTCAAATACTTTTTGAGATAAGCTCAGGACAAAATAGCATGAAAAAGAACAAAGGGCAATAACTCAAAAATTGTATAGGGAAGAGTTTTCATTCTTGCGCACAGCATTCCTCCTCAATAAGATCTATCCACCTATGACATTTCATGTTGATATCTCAAACACTTTTTGAGTTATGCTCCACTCAGGTGAAAAATTAAGTATGAAAAATAACAAAGGGCAATAACTCAAAAATTATGAAAGGTAGAGTTATCATTCTTGTGCACTGCACACCTCCTGAGTGAGATCTATGCACCTATGAAGTTTCATGTTGATATCTCATAGGCTTTTTGAGTTATGCTCTGGACAAAAATCAATTTTGAAAAATAACAAAGGGCAATAACTCAAAAATTATGCAGGGTAGAGTTATCATTCTTGTGCACTGCACTCCTCCTCAATGAGGTCTATCCACCTATGAAGTTTCAAGTTGATAACTCAAATACATTTAGAGATATGCTCCGGACAAAAATGTTGGACGGAAGGTCGGACGGACGGAGACTTTTGCGGCGGGGGATAAAAATATAATTATTCTAACGTAAATCCATATGCCTTAGATTCACTCAGCAATTTTGTCGAAAATCTATTCAATTTTTGTGAAGATATTGAATGAAAAGAGACTCAGGCTCAAAGCAATTAATTTTCATTCAAAGTCATTCAAAGATACTCACACTTAGATCGATCTAATATAATTTCTTATAGTTGTGTTCATACAGTTTGTACATTTAGACATGAATGCAATTAAAGTTTGTACAAATAATCACCGACTTTGTAGTGACACAAGGTTTGGTGACAGCTTACATTATAACACTCAGGGCTCATCCTGGGGGGAAATTTTAGGGAGAAGTGACTTCCTCGCGAAAATTAGGGAGAATGGAAACAACCCAATGTGTATGCATTAACATGCATGGCTATACATCCTTTAATTATAATATAAACACAATTAACATCACATATAATATTTCTCCAGTTTATTAATAAATAGTAGATTAATTAATAGTAGATTAATTAATAGTAGATCTGGCAATGACATCTAACTGTTTTTGAGCTGCAAATATGAATAAAAAAAATTATTTTTGATATCTATTGATCAGCTATTTATAAGCTTTCTCTAAATATGTGTTTATATATTTTCATGTAGATTTGTTGATAATAATGTGTAAGAAATGATATGATGATAAAATCAATTATATATTTTTTACTTTCCTGACTTTTAATAGAAGATGTAGTCACTTTGGATATTGATTTATAATATCTGTTCTATTCCGTTCTGGTGACAGAATTTTCTTTCCAGTTCCAAACTGTTGTAATGTCACATTTATATGCATATAATTATGCTTATAAAACAATTTTCAAACATCAAAGAATATGTAAAATATGTACTGCAAACATTTGTGCACATTATATTTGATCACTAAAATTACATACATTCATTTCTTATTGAAAAATTTGACTGAGAAATTGTAGAAAATTAATTTCTAATTACCTCCCTTTATTTTCATGAAATGTTAAATTCGGTAATATCTTTATATAGAATAATTTGGCATTTCGCCTTGTGGCCATGACGTGAGCGACATAACAATTTTACAGTAAAAATTGATGTTAACAGACTGAAATCATTCAAGACTATGATTAAGATTTAAATCCTTAATGAAATTGATTATTTTTAATTGACTAAAAGTTTTGTGATAGCCGTGAAAAATCAATTGCACATCGCCTTTACTCGGGTTAAAAACCCGCCATCGAAGTGCATCGTGTATATCAGAAGATTGCACATGTTTAGATAATCGGGAAAAAACAATCTATAATTATCGCCAACTCGCAAAACTACCACACAATTATACCGTTTCGGGCCGATGCTCTCATTATTTACTGTTTAGAGTAGGCGGTCTATCGCTTTGCTTACAGGTAGAAGGGTAGTATAAAGCGACGCTCTGATTGGATAATGATAATTAGCGGTCGTCATATGGGCGGATACAATCTCTGCTCTTTACATCGCTAAGTAATTACTATTTGGGAATTAAGATTTTATCGGCGATGTTGACTTCTCTTTGATCAATCGGGAGAGCGAAATTGGAATATACACGGCGAAGTTTTCGCCTGAATCGCCCTTCCGGATGAGCCCTGACACTATAATGCTTCAGACATGGGGATGATGCATGACTCATCCAACATCGTTTTTCATTTGAGTAAAGCATAAACAGATTTGAAATAAGTATTTTACTGATCATGGATGATGCTAATAATTTTTATAAGTAAAGATAATACTATCAGATTTCATAATTTTCAACAATACGGAAAAGCAACACTTTAAAATAATCATTATCTAATGGCTTTATGAAAATTACCCCACCCACTATGTCAATAGTGCGAAACGTCAAAAACGTGGATACGTTCTACGAAATGACTTCCATAACTTACAAGAGAAGAACATAATTTACAAATTATTTGATTTCTAAAGTTTCAAGACGTTTCATTACCTCTTCGTATCAGCCCATCCAAATGGCAGAAAATAAATAATCAAAATCGTCTAAATTTTCATAAACACTGTCAACTTTCAACCGGAAGCGAAATAAATTTTAAAAGGGAGTGTACTCTGTGAAAATAAAAATGCAATCTCGTACGCAGTAATCCCCCTTAGCAGTACAGGGAAACTGCCAAGGGAGGTAATCACTGCGAGAAGTTTTTCGCTACTCTTGTAAGAGTAATTCCCCTTTTATCACGGCTAAGGTGGTGATGGTCAAACCTCACAGGATTGTGTCGAATTGTGGGGAGGTAAGTAACAGAGCTGATGTTGCATCTCTACTCTAGAGTTTGCCAGTTAAGATCTTGTAACATCAATGGTTCGATGACTTATTAATCATGGACACTGGATTAGTATTCCGGGGGTCCCTGGTTCGTTGACTAATTGAACATGCACCCGGGGGTCCCTTGTTCGATGACTAATTGAACAATGACACTGGATTAGTATTCCTGGTGTCCTTGGTTTGATGACTAATTAAACAATGACACTGGATTAGTATTCCGGGCGTCCCTGGTTCGATGACTAATTTAACAGGGGCACTAAATTAGTATTCCAGGGGTCCCTGGTTCGTTGACTAATTGAACATGAACTCTGGATTAGTAGCCCAGGGGACCCTGGTTCGTTGACTTATTGAACATGGACTCTTGATTAGTAGCCCAGGGGTCCCTGGTTCGTTGACCAATTGAACATGGACTCTGGATTAGTAGTCAAGGGGTCCCTGGTTCGTTGACTATAATTGAACAGGGAATCTGGATTAGTAATCCAGTTCACTGGTTCGATGACTAATTGAACATTTACACTTAGTCTAATGGTCATTTGTTTTTCACCGCTGAAATTCCCTCTTTGTGGATGTAAAGAATTTTATGAAAACATTGAAAACCTGTTCACTGCTAAAAGGTGGTCATTGTACTTCGATCTTTGTATTGATGTGTGGTATATCATACAAACATATACGTTTGTGTTCATTTTATTTAAAAAAAAATAAGAAAAATGATTCAAGCGTGTATTATAAGTGCTTAGGGCGGAATTTTTGCGCTCATTGAATTATTGCCTTTTATTTATTTATCTTTTTTATGGAAAAATCATAATGTAAAAGCTTGTGGCTTTTTGTTGTTATAAATAACATGATCTCTTAAAAATTCTCTTCATAAAACTACTACATGTATATGTAATTGATAAATCTGGACGGCACTATAGCATTATGTTTAAAGATAGCTTATTCAAAATCCATATGTTTATCCCCTATTGTATTTGAATTTATAACATATCTATATTTATCACAAAGATGATTGCTATTTAGAGAAAAACAGATCTGTTGCCAAATTTTTGTACAGACATAATATTGGAATATGAATAATCTTTTGAATCCAACAAATTAAATAACGAACGTGTCACACAAAGAAGCTTCAATACTTATATATACAGCATTTTAACATAAAACATTTCAGTTGATATCTAATAGTCTCAGTATAGAGTTCTATACATTTAAATCGAATCGTTCGCTTATTTGTTGTAGTTTATTTGTTCGGATAATTGTGTGTTCATGGCTTTTAAAAAATAGATAAAACTTTAAATGAACACGATTTAAATAGTGGATCGATATAATGAAATAATCTGAAATGTTTATTTGATAACTTCAGCAAAGGAAAAAGCATGCGAAAAATAGTAGGCGGATTGTAAACGGATTAAAGTAGTGAGTGACTTTTAGCACATATTGTTTAACACTTATAATGCGTTTAATGTAACATTGTGATCACTTTGTGGTTAAAATACTACTTATGTGACGTTGTGATCAATGTGTGGTTAAAATACTACTTATGTGACGTAGTGATCACTGTGTGGTTTAAATACCATTATTGTAACGTTGTGATCACTTTGTGGTTAAAATACTACTTATGTGACGTTGTGATCACTTTGTGGTTAAAATACTACTTATGTGACGTTGTGATCACTGTGTGGTTAAAATACGTTTAAAGAAACGTTGTGATCACTGTGTTGTTAAAATACGTTCAATGTAACGTTGTGATCATTTTACTGTTATTGTAACCTGACCAATAAGAAAGCAGTCCGACAATTCTGGAGACAATTGTAAATGAAAGCCAACATGAAAGAAGAGACCAGGTTTGCGCAGTCAGATGGTTTGACGTCAAGTATAGTGTTCTTAGTCGAGAACCGGAAACTGTACGCCTCTAAGGAGGTGCTGGCTCTGTGCTCACCCGTGTTCAGGAACATGTTCGAGTCCGATTTCCGGGAGCGACTAGCCGACTGTATACCTCTTCCAGGAAAATGCTACAAAGAATTAGTAGAATTTCTTCTATGTCTCTACCCCGACACACAGAAACCGCTGTCTGGTAAGAAATGGAGGTTGGACTTACAAAGTTCATGTTTTCTTAGGTTGAATCGGTTTTAAGCAGCGCACCTCCAGATTTATGTCACTTTATGCTTTAATTTGTAAAAATGTCAAACGTAAGCAGAAAGTATTCTTCCATAGCGAACGACAAATATTTTATTGTTCTAAAGTTTGCTGTTTTGAAAATTGATTTTAACGTATATGGAGGCGTGTCGCTTTAATATTCATAAACCGCCTATTATTTTGTTTTAAAAAAAGAATAGAAATAGTTTTAGGCGGTTACGGTAGAGGCTGAATTTATATATATGACATATGGCACACAGTCATTTTTGTAAAAACAAGATCTTTAACTCTTTAAATTAATGTGAATGTAGGACAAAACCCCACGAGTCAAAACCCCAAACCTCAAAATTTTATAGAGTGAACAACACACCTCACAGAAGTTTTATAGCGTAGACAGTACCCCAATTTCCCTACAATGGTGAATGGGTTTGTCCGGATTGAAAGATGGACAAGTCTATTCTAGAAATTGGGCGTGGTAAGGTTAGTCTACAAAACCTTAAATTACAAAGTCCACCTAACATAAACATAGTTACTAGTAATTTACAGAACTCAGGTTCACAAATTGACAACGATAGGACTGTCAATGATAAGAAAACAAACACATTCATTATAAAATGTCATTGATATGGCTGACCATGGTAAGGGGACACATTCATTATAAAATGTCATTGATATGGCTGACCATGGTAAGGGGACACATACTTCAGCGATATAAAATATCACGATATAAAGACATGCATTACAAAATGCCACCTATATGACTGACCATGAAAAGGCAACGGACATTTATTACAAAATACCACTGATATGACTGACCATGGTAAGGAAACAAAGACTTTTATTAAAAATTGCCATCAATGTGACTGACCATGGTAAGAAAATAAATACATTTATTCCAATGCCACAAATGACTTACCATGGTAAGGAAACAAAGACTTTTATTAAAAATTGCCATCAATGTGAGACTGACCATGGTAAGGAAAACAAAATACTTTTATTAAAATTGCCATCAATTATGACTGACCATGGTAAGGAAACAAAGACTTTTATTAAAAATTGCCATCGATGTGACTGACCTTGGTAAGGAAAACAAAAGACTTGGGACTATTAAAAAAAAAAAATTGCCATCAATGTGACTGACCATGGTAAAGAAACAAGACTTTTATTAAAAATTGCCATCAATGTGACTGGACCATGGTAAGGAAACAAAGACTTTTATTAAAAATTGCCATCAATGTGACTGACCATGGTAAGGAACAAAAGACTTTTATTAAAAATTGCCATCAATGTGACTGACCATGTAAGGAAACAAAGACTTTTATTAAAAATTGCCATCGATATGACTGACCATGGTAAGGAAACAAAGACTTTTATTAAAATTGCCATCAATGTGACTGACCATGGTAAGGAAACAAAGACTTTTATTAAAAATTGCCATCAATGTGACTGACCATGGTAAGGAAACAAAGACTTTTATTAAAAATTGCCATCAATGTGACTGACCATGGTAAGGAAACAAAGACTTTTATTACAAAATTGCCATCAATGTGACTGACCATGGTAAGGAAAACAAAGACTTTTATTAAAAATTGCCATCGATATGACTGACCATGTAAGGAAACAAAGACTTTTATTAAAAATTGCCATCAATGGTGACGACCATGGTAAGGAAACAAAGACTTTTATTAAAAAATTGCCATCAATGTGACTGACCTTGGTAAGGAAACAAAGACTTTTATTAAAATTGCCATCGATATGACTGACCATGGTAAGGAAACAAAGACTTTTATTAAAAATTGCCATCAATGTGACTGACCATGGTAAGGAAACAAGACTTTTATTTAAAAATTGCCATCGATATGACTGACCATGGTAAGGAAACAAAGACTTTTATTACAAAATTGCCATCAATGTGACTGACCATGGTAAGGAAACAAGAACTTTTATTAAAAATTGCCAACGATAAGACTGACCTTGGTAAGGAAACAAAGACTTTTATTAAAAATTGCCATCAATGTGACTGACCATGGTAAGGAAACAAAGACTTTTATTAAAAATTGCCATCAATGTGACTGACCATGGTAAGGAAACAAAGACTTTTATTATTAAAATTGCCATCAATGTGACTGACCATGGTAAGGAAACAAAGACTTTTATTAAAAATTGCCATTAATGTGACTGACCATGGTAAGGAAACAAATACTTTTATTAAAAATTGCCATCAATGTGACTGACCATGGTAAGGAAACAAAGACTTTTATTAAAAATTGCCATCCGATATGACTGACCATGGTAAGGAAACAAAGACTTTTATTAAAAATTGCCATCAATGTGACTGACCATGGTAAGGAAACAAGACTTTTATTACAAAATTGCCATCAATGTGACTGACCATGGTAAGGAAACAAAGACTTTTATTAAAAATTGCCATCAATGTGACTGACCTTGGTAAGGAAACAAAGACTTTTATCAAAAATTGCCATCGATATGGACTGACCATGGTAAGGAAACAAAGACTTTTATTAAAAATTGCCATCAATGTGGGACTAGAACCATGGTAAGGAAACAAAGACTTTTATTAAAAATTGCCATCAATGTGACTGACATTGGTAAGGAAACAAAGACTTTTATTACAAAATTGCATCAATGTGACTGACCATGTAAGAAACAAAGACTTTTATTAAAAATTGCCATCGATATGACTGACCATGGTAAGGAAACAAAAGACTTTTTATTACAAAATTGCCATCAATGTGACTGACCATGGTAGGGAAACAAAGACTTTTATTAAAAATTGCCATCAATGTGACTGACCTTGGTAAGGAAACAAAGACTTTTATTAAAAATTGCCATCGATATGACTGACCATGGTAAGGAAACAAAGATTTTTATTAAAAATTGCCATCAATGTGACTGACCATGGTAAGGAAACAAAGACTTTTATTAAAAATTGCCATCAATGTGACTGACCATGGTAAGGAAACAAAGACTTTTATTACAAAATTGCCATCAATGTGACTGACCATGGTAAGGAAACAAAGACTTTTATTAAAAATTGCCATCAATGTGACTGACCATGGTAAGGAAACAAAGACTTTTATTAAAAATTGCCATCAATGTGACTGACCATGGTAAGGAAACAAAGACTTTTATTACAAAATTGCCATCAATGTGACTGACCATGGTAAGGAAACAAAGACTTTTATTAAAAATTGCCATCGATATGACTGACCATGGTAAGGAAACAAAGACTTTTATTAAAAATTGCCATCAATGTGACTGACCATGGTAAGGAAACAAAGACTTTTATTAAAAATTGCCATCAATGTGACTGACCTTGGTAAGGAAACAAAGACTTTTATTAAAAATTGCCATCGATATGACTGACCATGGTAAGGAAACAAAGACTTTTATTAAAAATTGCCATCAATGTGACTGACCATGGTAAGGAAACAAAGACTTTTATTAAAAATTGCCATCAATGTGACTGACCATGGTAAGGAAACAAAGACTTTTATTACGAAATTGCCATCAATGTGACTGACCATGGTAAGGAAACAAAGACTTTTATTACAAAATTGCCATCGATATGACTGACCATGGTAAAGAAACAAATACATTTATTCCAATGCCACAAATGACTTACCATGGTAAGGAAATAGAGACATTCATGACAAAATGCCCATGCCAGAGAGACCATGGCACGGAAAACAAGATATTCATCACAAAATACCACCATTATGACTTACCATGGTAAGGAAACAAGGCCTTTTATTACAAATTGCCATCGATGTGACTGGCCATGGTAAGGAAACAGACTTTCATTACACGATGCCACCGATATGACTGTCAATGGCAAGGAAACACGTGACTTTCTTCACAAAATACCACCTTTATTTAACTGACCATGGCAAGGAAATAGAGACGAGAATTGTAAATTCGTAGAACAATAAAAAAAGATTTTTTGTCTTTGATTCTAATTCTTAACTTTACTTTGTTTTATTTACTAACAAATCCAATGAAAAATGAAAAAAAAATGACATGTACATGGTAACAGGATAGGGGCATAGTTTAATATTGTTTTATTTTATATAACGTCGTTCGTTCGTTCGTTCGTTCGTTCGTAGAATTAGCAATAAAATGAACTACCAATTATAATTTTTTAACGGGTCATTTCCTGCCAAGTCACAATAAAGGGAATTTCTTATGTAAAATCCTTGTTCAACAGAAACAAGAATTATGCTATGTCATTACTCTTAGTAATTCATTACTCAAACATTTACCACAAAATATGATCCATTCCCTCTTTTTTCTCACAGAATAAGTTTACGTATATTTAGTGTTTATGCTATTATAATTTATCGGTCAAATCATTAATGCTTTGTTTGAGAAAACAAATGGGAATGTCATATAATATGGTAAACACAGGGACTATAGGACATCTTAAGATCATCTTAATCAGACATCAAGGTGTTGGTTTACTTAAAAGCTTTGAAAACAATACGGTCTCTTGCCAAGTTTTCGGTCATTGCCAAAGGTAATAATTAACGAATTAATTAATTGCGCGTGCTTATAACTGCACGTGCACATAAGCTTAACTTGATATTATCGGTATCTTGCTACTCAAGGCTGCGGATTATTATCCTGGTCCTGCCATAGAAGTGTTTACAATTTGTAAAAAAGAAAAGATATCCAACTAATTTCCGGCTCTCGATTGGAATATAATGTACACTCAGGCCTACTCCACGCGCACCTTTAGCACATTTGTGTTTCGTTTCATATCAGGTGTGCAAATTCTCTTGATATATCATTAATAGAAAAGTAAAGATAACCACCTCCCTCGAATTTTCTAAGATTTTACACACAATAGGACCATCGGAAATCTCACAACTGATTTAAAGGGAAACGCCAATGGTGCTCAACTTGTGCGTTGAACAGTCGTGAATACAGAAATGTTTCCAAAGATACAGGTGATTTTGAATTTGATATACATAATGACATGTTGTCTGAAACTTTTACATCTGATTTCTAAGATAAGTACATGTATATACATGTTTTATTCGTATGTCGCCGGAACCCTTTAGCGAATGTCATAAATTGGCCGAGAAGATGCGAATAAATGCAATAATGTACAAAGGTATGCCAATATAGCTATGTCGAACATAAAAATATTCTGCTTACATAAAGTACAAATTCAGAATAGTATTGAACTCTAAGCAATATATAAACATTTTATACAGAAAAAGTTATAAATTAGAAAGTTAAAAGTAAAAATACATTTTTCTTATAAAATAGTTTCTTCACTCAGAGTCCTATCGTGTTAAGTTAGTCATTGATTCAGAAGAATTGTTCAAATATTTGAATAAAAATCGTCCCCAGTTTTTCTTTTCAAAATGTTTTTCATTAAATTGCCACTTATCTACAACCTTCGTCAAAAGTGAAGCCTATACAATTACTCGACCTTCACATAATTCAGTCTTCAACGAAAACAAATCAAGACCATATAGGCATATGTAATGAATGAAAGAAAATAAAATGTACTATCCCTGAAATCTCGCTTAAATTGATATGAGGACGAACGTTATATGTATCTTGCAATTAACATATAAAAAGCCCATTTTGCATTAGATTTTTTTTTTATTTCTCGAAAGCTTTTTACTTTTAATGTATCCAAAAAGTTACTCATTGACCAATTATTTGAACCATCTTTTTCATCTCTTGCTTTTTGGCAAAACCAACAGTTAAAGTGAAATAGTATTTTGCATGGAAGTCAAAATACTACTTTGTTTACATTTTGCTACTTTTATGAGGAACTATTTCAATTTATCGCTACTTTCTTCAGATAATAAGCATCTAACACTCTCTAAAATCATAATTCAAACATAAAAAAGTCATGTTTGCCCTTTCTAAAGAAGTGAAAACGTATTTTTCTGAGGCTTTATATGCCTTTAACACTTGTTTATTTCGCTTTTAAATGTTATGTTTTTGTTCTGCGTATTGTGTTTTTTCTATAACGTAAAACTTATTGTCTGGAAAGTCATAAGACATTTTCGGAAAATTCCTTGACCGGCCCGATCCCTTGCCGCCTTCCCCTCTCACGAAGCCTGAATGTTCTTATCCGATATTTACTCTTAGTGTGCTAGTGGCAACTGAATACATGTACTCGTATACCAATCCGACCAGTGCAGACCAAAGTAAGCCAGTACGTGATCATGATAAGCAATGTTCGCTATTCAGTTAGTACATACTGAGAGTTGACCGCAAATCTGTTGCAAGGCTTTCTTTATTTCATATATAAGTTACTGTAGTTTTTGCAGTCAACCCATGATACATATATAAATTTACCTAAAATGACGAATGGTATTAAACAAGTTCATTTAAGATATGAGCCGCATCACGACAAAACAAGCATAATGGGTTTGCGACCAGCATTGATCCAGACCAGCCTGCGCATCCGCACAGTCTGATCAGGATCCATGCTGTTCGCTTACGAACTCTATAACATGTTGAGAAACTGATAGCGAACAGCATGGATCCTGATCAGACTGCGCGGATGCGCAGGCTGGTCTGGATCCATGCTGGTCGCAAACCCATTATGTTGGTTTTGTCGTCACGCGGCTCAATTATTTAGTGTGGTGAAGATTAACTAGAAATGTTAACTACATTAAATGATAACGTAATCCTACATACGTTTTTTTTTAATTTTGTTATTACACCTTACATTGTCGATATGTTTATGCCATTTGTTGGTCCCAATCAGCATTCTTATCTTTTAATACTCGAGACAAACATTTTCATGTTCATAAAAAAATCTAAAAATAAATGCAAAATGGCATTAACGTTTACGTAAATCAATTTTTCTATTGTTTAATTTGGAGCCAGTCCAATCTTTTCGAAGGGTTTGTCTTATTTTTGTCTATTAAATAATGAATATCTATCAAAATGTTTTACCGAAATACGTATTGTTCCTACATTTGAACAAGGCATACTCCAATCTCTATGGTGGCGTTTACTATGCCATGTAAGTTTTCGATTGAAGGGCAAAAACTCATTAAACTAAAATGAATATTGTGTCGTGTTTTGACAGTTTCCTTTCCCTAACCATTCCACCACACAAAACAAATGTATAATTATGGCGTATTTATAAATATGCCGCTTTAATGTTGGCTGAATCACACCATATAGTACATTCGCATTCTCGACGTGAAAAAGCAAAAGGACGACATAATTGGATGGATAGATAGACGTGTCATGTGTTCGCCTCTAATTTGTCGTGACTTTACATTTTCGCGTTTTCAAATTTATGTTGGTCTTTTCTTTTTTTTTTTTTTTCATTTTCGCCTTTGCGCATCGTCGCATTACGGTTACTCACTTGTAGATTTATTGCAAATTTGCCATATGTCATATAGCACGAGACATGGATTCAGTTTAAGCGAATATGTTAATTAATTTCTGAAACTACAATGGTCAGAATAATATAAATATATGCATCACATTTTGCAAGGTCTCTCCGTTGCGCATGTGCTTGTACAGCTGGAAAGCGAAAATGCGACAATTCTTTTAGGCAATTTTTATATTGTATATTCATCATCTGTATTTATCAATTTTTAGGTCATTTACTTTTATGGTAGACAATCTTTTGAGATATATTATAGCTAATTCAGCTCAACATGACAAATGACAACTGACAATTTATCAACTCCTGATCCAAGCATGGGACATTGTTTCTCCAATCGCTAGGAAAACTGTGAGTTAAAAAAGAAACTACGAAAGTCATCAATACTACTTACATATTCATTATTAATCAACTTAAATAAATTTGACACATGTATATATTATATATCATTTTTGCTTTCAGATGAAACAGTTTTTCCTATATTTAGTCTGGCGGATGAATATCAGGTAGACATATTACTCCATAAATGCGAGGACTATTTGTTGTCAAAGTGCAATGACAAAAATACCCCCATGACCGCGTTGGTCAATATATTAATATGTGCGGAACAATACAATCTGAAGAAACTGTTCAACGCAGCGTTTGATAGAGTTTCTAAAATTCATCCAGATGATGTGAAATCTGTACCGGAGTATGTAAAACTTCACGAAGACACGAGGAAAACCTTTAAAAAGCTAAGAGAACAAGCACTAGACGTAAATCTAACAGGTGTGTATCTATACAAATATCTGACTGTGAAGAACTGATGTGGAATGTATGGAATCATATAATATCGTATAAGGAAGTTATTATTTTTGGCATTAGTTTAAACACATTAATATTTTGCTAAATTTTGATAAAATATAGTTTATTTGGTCCACTCACGAGCCCGCTGATTGGAACGAACCGATACTAGTGGGATTCAATGTCTTCGAACAAATTATCCACCATGTCTCATTGCCTGTAGCTGGGTGTATATACCAGGTTCATAATAACTACGGATCATCATACAATGATATACCACGATTACACTGTCGCCCCTTCATATATTTAAGACATTTTTATTCATTATTGATTTAAATACTAGTACTCTTTAGAAGTTCAGGAAACTTGTTCCTACATAGCAAGAATGCGTGTTCCTCATTTCTGTTTAATACAAATAATTCTTATGAATATGCTCATACGTGCCGGCAATTTACATACTGATGTGTATCTTTCTTACTAACATTGGATCACCAACTTGAAAAACCTGTTTTAGTTTATAAATAAACGGCAAATGCCAGAGTTTATTTATGCAATATTTACCAGCGTAGAAAACAAAATAAGGAAATTATAAACTTCATTACCTCTTTACCACTAGCAAGTGTTTGGCCTTTTTTGGTTTATACAGAATTTATTTTAGTTCGATTGTGCAGGAAGCTATAAGCTTTTATACAAATTATTGAATCCGTTCCTGGAACCAACCAGTACTGAGCAATGAGTGTAAAGTTTTTTGCTCAAGGAAACAACGACTTGCCTCTGTCAGGGTTTGAACCCATGCGGCTAGCGATCATTTGATTACTAGTCCGAAGCGTCAACCACTCGGCCATGCCGCCACTTTTTGCCTTTTTCAATACATATTTAACGTTATGTTTTATCTATTACAGACGGCAACGTTCATGACGTATTGCGTATTGCCGTAGATTACAACGAGAAAGACCTCATTAATAAATGTGAGAATCACATGATTCAAAGATGTAAGAAAACGGAAAAACCTCTCATTCATGGACTTGTCAGTATGCTCAGTGCCGCTGACAAACATAAACTGACAAAATTGAAAGAGGAAGTTCTAGAACTGGCAATAAAAAGGAAATCACATGAACTCGAGGCGTCGCCCATATTTAAAAATTTGGCACCGGAAACGAGTCGCAAGGTTTTATCGAAGAGATTGAAAGTGTTTGAAGGGTTATATTCAAAGTTGTGTAAAGTGCGGTGTCATTGTTGTAGAAAACACGCTGATTATAATTGTAAAATATGTTTTATTTCAACGACTAAAGAGTGTTTTGATTCCCTTGGAATGTGCTTTTGATAAATCATCATTTTAACTTTTAATAGGGAGTTGTGTGGCAGGGAAGGGAAGATTGGGCGAGGTTCTTGGAGAAAACTCATCCCAATCACGAGCAATTTCATGTTTAATGTGCTTTAGCTAATATTTTTTAAACATGTACTTTTAAAAAGAACGGAGGCTTCTTGTTAAGTGCATTATTATGCTGATCATTGAAAATCAAAATTATTCATTAAAATTAATAAAGAATGGGTTTCAATTATTTTTTCTCGATTTTGAACTGAACATACATATAACTAAAGTTTTCATCCTTCTTAATCAACCATCAAACCTGTTAATTATTTATGAATACATTTTATACCTTACTGTCATGGTTTAAAAAGACCCCAATCTGACTAAAGTACAGATCTACTAAACTTATAAGTTACTTCCTTCGTGTAGCTAATTAGGAGCTGATTTTAATCAGATTGGAAAGATCCTTTTAATATAAAATATTTTTTATAATATAAATGTACAGTATATTTGTAAAGTCTATTCATATGTTTACGCTGTATCAAATAAAAAAAAATCAATGATAAACTAGAAATGTGTTCATAGGACACGGATGTCCCCACTATCACGTGACGTACAACAGGACAGAATGACAGTGTGACATACAAAGGAATGTCTACATGACTCCCCCTACCCATAAGTAGATGGGCATAAAAACGACATCCATTTTTTCCTTTGTTGACATCTTGATTTTTCTCCACCGCATGCAGATGCACAACTACACATGCGGACCAACATTTCTGTAAAATTTCATGACTGTAGGTCAAACGCTTTTTGACACAACTTGAAATTAGCGAAGTCAAGGGAAATATTTCTGACAAAACTAGATAAAACCACACGCACAAACCACATGCTAATCAACAACATTCTTGTAACGTTTGTTGACTCTAGCTTTAGCACTTTAAGAGGTGTACATGTGACACAACATGAGAACGAACGCACAAATGACAACCCGCTCCCCACAAAAATAAAAAAAAACATACAAGAAACATCGCGATGCCATGAAACTAGGCTTTAAAAAAGATTGTACTCCACGCTATTACGCATTATTGGTTGAAAATCATTCAAAAATCAAGGTTAATTTGAATTACTCATCACGATGGTTTGGTTTGTCGAAATGTGATTTCAAATTTGATTAATTGTTAAAGTAAATTAGTCTATAATTCAAGGTATGTAATACAATAGATAATTACTATGACAGTATGACAACAAACCACGACAGAATTATATATGGATGTTGTTGGCAAGTGTGAGATACATGATTTGATATTACATATTAGTATTTATATAGCAGACCTTAAAATCTTCTTGAAGAAAATACTATTATTGATCCAATAAATGTTCATTCTTAATCATTTTTAACCTTATCAAAAACTTACTTTTAAAGCATCATTTTATAAGAATATTTTTTTTATTTAATGATATTTTTCTATTGTTTTTAAAAATATTTGAAGTACTTATATACCGGTATACAGTTTACGACGAACATAGCTTACCCGTGAGCTGTATACGTTAGTTTGATAAGTATACAGCTTACGGAGAGCTATATTCGTAAATTGACAACGTATACAGCTAACGTAAGCTGTATAAGTCCAATTGCGAAAAGGAACTCGTATATTGTCTAAACGGATTCATTATTTCTGTTATCATTTAGTTTACTCATTTGGTAGGTAAACCATTTTCTATTTTGACCCTCGGAGTCCAATAGGTTGCTACATACCAAGTTGGATTCTTAACTCTATTTATCGACCGGAAACCATCACGCTCACAAACCACCCAGCCACCCGCTATTCGCCAATCTAATGTCTAGGATGTTCAAAATTGAAAACCAAGTTGCATAATAATCCACGTATTAACAACCAAGGGAGGTAATCAATACGGATTTTAATCAGTGATTTACAAAATGATTAAGGCCTCAAAGGCGAACGGCTGTAAACAGAGGAAGAGGGGAAATGGCAAAAATTTACAAAGAAGATACATTGTTAATAGTTGTATATAAATATCTTTATTATAAACTGAGTCACTATCACTGACAAAGACTTCGGGACAATATCACGGACAAAAACCTACACATCACATGAATAAATAAAATATAAGTATGAATGTATAAGAAAGGCGTATTGAGGCAACCAATAAATTGCCGTCGTCAAGAATGTAGAACAAAACATTACGGCGGGAAAATGTCGTCGGCATAAACAAATTAATATAAATTTTAATATATAATATTCATGAATAAACTATCTAATCATTAAGTGAGCAAAAAATAGTGTAATACAAATTTTGTAAGTACATGAATGTCAAAAAATATCTTTAGAATTAATAAACATAATTATTTAACATATACAACTACAGGAAATGAAATATAGGTCTATTAATCAAATAAAGTTCATTTAAAATATTTAGAGGGTTAATGGGTCAAAGGGCGACGTTTCTAGAAGTCGGATGTTCACATTAATTCACCTACAACTATCACAATGAACATTTACAATATTGTAATTATGCGTTTTGTAACAAACAAAGTACCTAAAACGTACTTTATTTGTACATCCTGAAATAGTATTCTGATTATACAATAATTAATATACAAGTTTAGCACTATTTTAGTACTAACATAATTTCACATTATAAGTTTCACACTTTCTCAAATTCATATAGATCTATACACATTCTTCCTTGAGATATTTCATACTGTTATTTCAAATATTTTTGAACCGATATCTGAACACACCTCCGAAAATTAAAATCAATCGTCATCACGATCACGCTTCCTCGTCCTCTTGCAGACGTTCGAGTAGCCCTAATTCTTGTATGGCATGATACTGGTCAGGAATTTCCATCAGCGCGTGCAGTGCAAACGCTGTTTGTCTGTTTCGCGCGTGACTTACTACGTCATGAAAATCTAAAAACTGAAAATTATCAAAAGTTCTTTTGGGCAATCTCGTATCAAATTCTTTCATCATTCCCCATGGCCCGTCTCCAACACCGACGCAAATAATTGAGAGTGGGTAGTTTGATGCATCAACAATAGCTTGAATGGTGTCCTCCTCCGCGTTAACTTGTCCGTCTGCTGCGATAACAAGTATATGGTACTGAAATACAAAACGGTCAAGAGAGATAACTAGTATAATTTGGAACTAAAAAGTCTGACTTTTAACCTGCTAAATTTATGTAATGGCTTTGCATTTCTTTTAATCAAGAACAGTCCATTCAAATTTTAAAGGATTACAAAAGCAACATACACAAATTGAAATAACAACAGAGTTACAGAATAGAGTTGGTCTGACTATGTACAAAGAAATGCAAGCAGATCTGGTTCTACACTGGTGGTAAAAGATAATAGCTTTCGGTATTTATGATGTTTTAGAGTCCATAAAAGGTCAGAAAATAGGCAACGAGATGAAAGCACATAATTATACAAAATTACTGTAATTACTAATGCTAAAAAAAAACAACGCTTATACTATCGAGTTTCTCTTTCTGACTGGTTAGCACTATTGTCTTCTGAGAAAAATCCTTTTTACATATCCAAAGAACTCAAAATCAATTTCAATATTTGCTATGGAAATGCGTCAGTTTCAAAATTTCATGACTTTCAATGACATAAGCATGGTTTTCGTGCAAATGTTCGGTCCAGTCTTAATATTGTACTATATGCACTTGATTAGGAAAAATACTTGTAGCTTATTTCAACCACTCCCTGGAGCTAACCAGTCTAAGGGTCATATAAGACATCATGGGAGTGATCACCGCGTTTGTGAGACAAAATGTTTGGTAAAATACTCACCTTTTTAGATTGTTTAACGATGTTTATGGCTTTCCGGATAAGCGGTGCAAAGTTTGTTGGTCTAAAGAGTTTAATATCAGGTGTTATCCTGTTGTATGTTTGTAAAACTTCACGGAATCCTACACATGAGCCCTGAAATGAAGTTAATAACTAATCATGCATAAATTTAATTTGGTAAAAACTTCTGGAAGACTTGGAATTGAAGCTTCTTTGACGTAAATATATAGGTTTTTAAAATTCTGTGTTGTCCGTCTTTATTTTCTCAATGATATGAGTTGAAATTCAGACTTTTTATTCTTCAGTTCTATATACCCGGCCAATAGATATGAGTTATCACTCTATATAGACTTCCATTAAACGCATCTAAAGCTAGCATGTTTCGGTCTATATAATAATTATAAGACAAGTTATTTTAATGTTAAAATGCTATTTTAAAAAAAGCAGTAAAAAGCATGTTTTATTATTTATATCACATGCCATAATATAAACTAAAAACCGTCGTAAAATGTGCAAACCTCCGACGGGCTATTATATATATATATTGGTACTTTACTATGGAATGTAATATACGGTACATGCGCAATATATGAGGTTTGAAATGAGCGAGATTATACACACGTACCGTATTAGTAGAAGTTTATTTGAATGTTTGAAAGATGACCTTACATGACCACTACTTACATAATCCTTCAGAGGAAATATATCGTCTCCTTTTGTAACAAAGTCGCCAAACCCATATGCGGGTATCAAACCGTCCGAGTCCAGAGGCTGCAGGGTTTCACCAAGGATGCTTATCACCTGAAAATTGATCACGAAAAAACGGAGAACTATTAAAGAATGAATAAATATTGAGTAATATAAATGTTCAAAATATGTTGTTAATTTTAAAGGCATGATGGAAATATGCGTGTATTTAGTTAAGTCGGAAATATTCGGCAGTTTTCGTCATTTTCCGAACATAATCAGATCATTTCAGCCTAAACATTGCACATGAAAGGAGTCTGATCTCCTCGGCAATTACGCTTCGCAAAAGACCTCTGGCAAAATAATGCGACATACTGGAACTTGTAAAATGGCGGTGATGTTATTCATGACAGTCACATATCATGACAACACTCTCACTTTACCATAGATGATGTCACCATGTGCACCTTCTTGCACATATACTCGTCCACAGCGGCCAGAACAAAGGGAAGTAATTCGGAATAAGTGATCTCCATCACTCAACCATGGTGAATCGGTCACATTCGGAATACTTACATTGGGATATATTATGGCTATGTCCAAGGTTTTCAACAAATACCACTTTGATTAAACGTGTATCTACTGTAACTATCTCATTTTCCTCCCAAAATTATCTTCCCTCTTTCGGAGAGCATAATTTCGAGCAATTACCAGTAGATTTTCTATTTATGAGTAAAAACGAACATATAATATATAGATAAAAACAAACATAGTGCGTTTGCCACCAGCATGGATCCAGACCAGCCTGCGCATCCGCGCAGACTGATCAGGATCCATGCTGTTCGCTATCAGTTTCTCTACTTGTTATAGGGTTTGTAAGCGAACAGCGTGGATTCTGATCAGACTGCGCGGATGCAAAGGCTAGTCTGGATCCATGTTGGTCGCAAACCCATTATGTTGGTTTTGTTGTGACGCGGCTCATATGATATATAGATAAAACAAAATACCTCTTGATACGGATTTAAACAGTCCTCACTAATTTCATGTAAATTCTTTCCATCAAAAGTTTTCTCTCCTTGAACTTTATTACTCATCGTGTAATCAATACCTGAAATAATATTAATCAATCAATCAATCAATCAACCAACCAACCAATCAATCAATCAATCAATCAATCAATCAATCGATTAATCAAGACTATAATGCCTAGGAAGAAGACAGTACTGACTGACCCGTGGGTTTAAGAACTGACACGTGGTCTAAAGACTGACACGTAGTCTCGAGTCGACACTCGGTTTATGGAATTACAAGCAGTCTGAAAATGTATAACATTAAATGATTAATCGTCCTCGAAAAGTAATTGACCAAGAATCTGAAAGTTTTCTATTTTATACTTTTTTCTAGATGATTAGATAATGTCTGTCATAAGCCAAGCAACCTATTTATTATAACATTGATCAATAGTTTGTGGCTATGTGTAATGAAGACATATTGAGATAATATTCTCTCTTATTTCCGGTTACGGTATTATGATCTTATATAACGTAACGTTGCTGGAAAGCCATTAAAAGTAGGGAGAAATCAATGTGCAAATATCTAGACTTGAATAGCTTGTCGCTGAAAGCCAAGAAAATAAAATAGATATGAAAGTATCCCACAGTACGAAACTGATCAGACAAATCAAAATCGTTAAACTTCGGTTTTTTTTCGTTAAATCTTGTCTTGACCGATTGAAACTTAATTTATGAAAACATTCCGTGAGGTGGACGATGGTGACCGTAAAGCAGACAAAACAGTGTATTAATTTACAAAATTTAAGGCTTAAACATTGGTGAATTTAAAAAGTTTGATTTCATTTAAATAACTTGTAAAATATTGAATTTTCCATTCACGACGCTATGGTCAAGACATTTTCTTCCGAATGTTACACCAATCATTATTTTAGTAAATTGGGCTAAATCTTTAACGAGAGGCACACACAAAAATAGTCTTATAACGTCACGAATGCATAAACATATCTTGAAATATTCATTATTTCTCAATGTGTACAATCAATCGAGAAAAGCAATACGTAGCTATACCTGGGAAGCTTCTAAATTTATCTATAATTATATACTATTAGGTATTTTACCTTTGTAACTATGAAGAACTCTGACAGTTGTAATAGAAAGGTGTAGTTTGCCAGAGAAAACTACGAGAGAATGTGTGTTAGAAATTAACTAAGAAGAATTACGAGTTATACGTTATATGAAAATGTTTAATGTCATCCTAAACAACGTTATGATAATACAATGTATATACAGATATATACATAAATAATGTTTGCATCCATCATACACGTGCATTTTTGTTAGAAACATATCTATAAATATGTTGAATACCTGTACATTTCCATTGAAACAAAACACGATATTTTAAATAAAGACGATAAGAATATATTTATATGGAAGCCATTTTAAGTAGACAGACACCAGTCAGATTTTTTTTAATTCTATAGAAACACAGGCGCTAGTCACATAATCAAATATTTTAAATAATCGGCCTATATATGTATATTAAGATATATCTTATTATAGTATATAGCCCATATAGAACAAAAAAGTTTGTTTCAAGCAACTGTGTATAGAAATGTCATACATGTGTCGAATAATGCTTTAATAATGGATGCTAAACAACTGAATAAAGTAGTAATGGATGTGCAATAATGTGTTGCCAAGGTAGCAAAATGTAAAGAAAATAGTATTTTGACTTCTATACAAAATACTAAATCACTACAAATATAACAACTGCTAAAGAACAGAAGAAGCAAAAGAAAATCAATATGGTCAGTGAGCAAATTTTCGGCAACTGTCAAAAGATACCAAAAATAAAAAGTTTTTGAGATATAAAAATAATACCTTTCAAATACTTTATGACTATTTAAGTAATTTAAGTACATGTATGAGGTATTTACATGAGTGATGAAAAGCATTTAATAAACGCATTAGATTTAAACAAGAAAAGATGCATGATAAACTACGGTCTACTTTCAAATAAAATAAATGAATAACTTAAATGTATACAAAATTAATATTAAACAAAACAGCAAAATACAGATTTCGAAAGTAAGCAATTGTGAATGTTTTGATAGACAGTTACTACTTCTCCATATATGAAGTAAATAAATTACTTTTGCTTATCTTTTGGAAAAGAAGAAATTACTTAAAATTGCTTGTTTTCGAATCCGATCAAGTTTTGTTGTAACTTGTTTATACAAAATGAGCTTTTATTCTCGCATCAACGCATGTTAACAATTAAATGAATTCATTTTAACTAAAACCTAAACATTTGGTGCCAAAATCACTAAGTAAGCTATGAATTCGAAACGATTTATTCATTTGCGAAATTGCGAGCCAATAAAAATCAAGAAATTGCTAGAGTTATATAATTAAACTCAAAAGTTCTCACCAAAAATGAGACCACACTTTTTCAGGCCTTCTTCGGCGAGAGCGTCTCCAAGTTCACGGAGATTAGAAAATCTATCTCTGTTGATGCGGAGAGTGTTATCCCCCATTTTGTGCACATTTGTTAGTAATTAACTGCCCTAAAACAGAAGCAAAATGAAACAAAACATTCTACACTACATCTAGAGAAAGACGGGGCATGAGTTGATTGTCACCATTCAGGAGCGCAGCATTATGACGTTATTTTTATCACGGGGGCGGAACCCCATATGGATATCAAACGTGAGCATCGGTAAAATATATATGTGAATTTCCGCTCATCCAGTTTTGAGATCCATATGGGGTTCCGACCACGTGTTTATGTGATACAGGAAATTATCTTTTGACATGGGGCACCAACCGTACTACATATGGATGAACAAAATGTGCCTCAGAGATAAGTATGTGGGTTTCCGTCTTTACATTTGAGGATTAAGCATCCATATGCGGCGTGTCAAGGAAAAAAATGAATGGTGAGATTTTTCGATATCAATTATTTTCCACATACATGTATATCATATACATGTATATTTTTTTTTCAAAAATCGAAATTCTATTTGACCCTTCTTTATTTACTCGACAGTTACCGATTCATGTTTTGTGACTTAATTTAGTTCTAGTTTTTATTGAGAGATTTTTGTTGTAGTAGATTCAAGTGTACCAGACATTGAACCTTATGGTGAGTATAGTGTAATAAAACAGTCCAAAAAACACCAAACATTCAAACTATCCCTCCATGTTATGATGAAAAATATATTCAGAATCCAAAGTTGGAAGGTTTCTTTGAAATTTGCGACAAATTCCAGGGACCCCAGTCAAACTTCATTTAGTGGTTTAGAACCACGGGTCAAACTTCATTTAGTGGTTCAGAACCTCAGTGATTCATTACAAAATACGCGCTTCACATTCAACATAAGTTTTCATAAATGGATAATCTGAATTTATTTAAATACAAAATGTATATTACTCAAACTATAATGTTTTACGATGCGTTGTACAATTCACAATTATAATTACAGCACACAAAAGGTCACAAGCAGTTCCCAAACATCATAAAATTATACTGGAAAAATCTTATTCATATATCCCTCAAATGCACTAACAGAAGGCCACATATATCTTTACGAGAAGCAATTTAATGTTGGTCAACAATGTGTTAACAGTATTATTCATGAAAAGGAAAGGTCGCCGGGAGTATTAAAACAAGAGGGCCATAATGCCTCTTATATCGCTCACCTGGTTAAGGCTGTTAAGTAAGTAGAGCTAGAAAAGGTATATTTTGTTAATATTTCGTAAAATTTTACGTGGACAACTGCAATAAATGATCTCTGAGCATCCATATAAAACTGGGCATTACCCAAAACATCTTGGATATATATAAAAAGCTTTGCAACGCATTATGCACCACTCCCATAAAATGCTTTAATCATATCATGCCCCATATGTTGTAAATATATTTTCTTTAAAGCATTAGTCCATGCCTTCAAAACAATTCGCGAAATTATATATGCCACTCTTTTGCACTTAAAACGTATACTATATGCTTTGTGATTCACTTAATAATTACTTGCATATCTAGCATAGAACTACCTAGGTCTACAAGTTACAGACAAAAAAAAACAGCAACAAAAAAAACCAACAAATTCAAATAATTCAACCAAATTAAAACGTAATTTAAAAGCAAACAAGCATGCAATAATGCTTTAAAGTGCACAAAATATATATAAGTATATGACAGTGTACATGTACATAATAACTTACTACGGGACAGACATACCAAAAATTAGACCGCATTTGCGCAGGCCTTCTTCGCGCATAGCGGAAGTGACGTCTCTCAATGCATTGAAGCGTTCCTGGTTGATTTTCAACGAATTCTCTCTCCGTAGCATACTCGTTTCTGTAAAATTGTGTTACAATCCTACATTTCATATAACATATTTGTATTAATTTTATATGTTTGTTTGATTGGGTTTTAGCTTGTACCGTCACAGTATAGGTCATATGGCGACGTTCCAGCTTTACTGGTGGTGAAAGACCTCAGGTGCCCGTTCGTGCATTAGGCCTATTTCAGGCACGAACATTTGTATAAATAAAACATGGTTGTATTATACCATAACTTAAAATATAGTTATTTTTATTCTAAAAATCTAGCAATCAAAATCATACATGTATCTACGATAGACCACAAAAGATACATAGGAGCTCGGATGTCACTCCATTTCTTTTTTTCTAATTTATCGTAAAATTTGACCGAATTTTATTATAACAGATTTGAATAAATTGAGTTTAAAAGTTTGAGTTTTAAAGACCACACTATCGAATAATATCAAAGGTATCCAAAGGCCGGACAAAGCCGGTAAGTAATGTACTGGATCTGGAATCTGTGGTCCCGTTTCCCCTATGAGTTATACTGTAAAAGAGCGGTCAAGACCTCTTGCAGTCTAAATCACTAAAAGTTTGACTTGGTGGAGCTTTAAATTATTGGAAATGTATACCAAAACAACGAAATCCGTGGTCGAACAAACTTTCATGAAACTAATAAAACAAAGATCTAGAATGACTTTCAAGCAACAATGTTAAAGAGTCACCAGAATCTACTGCACGTGCTTTAAGTAATAGACATGATAAAGAGGTCTTGATTGGTCTTTAATAAACGACATTGTTGTTATCATTGAAATCGAGAGTTGATCTAGATAGCTAGTGTACATGCAAGCTTATCTCAGTGTAAATTGGCCATTTTTTTCCAAAATCAATATCCATTCCGTATTATTTCATACAAAATTTATAACCTCTTTATCAACGGCAGCAAACACTCTTTTATTATACAAACATTTGAATATTTTAGCAAAATACAAATTGTTTTCTATATCAAATCGAATTTCTTTTATATAACCCTGGGTGTATATGAATGGTAAATCATGGACTCATATGTGCTTAACATTTTATATGGTACCTTAAACACAAGGAAGGCCGAACTTTTTAAAATTGATAGATTTCTGATATGACCTTTAATTCGAATAACAATAGATTTGTTATCAAATATGCTACATGGTGAAATTCTTATCTGATAATTACAATTAGTCAGGTCAAGGATCTATGCATTAGTTGTAAACTTAAGATAAAATTTAAATGTTGCACCCTTATATTTATTGTAAAAAATATGTCGATGTGTGCCTTTAAACTGTTTAAAATACTACCGAAACAGGTGCATGCTTATAAATGAATGAGTTTTTAACCAGTATCATGATATATATGCGGTTTAATGAACTTCATAGGCGATATTGTATAGGCTTAGTTTAACATGTCAAGAAGACCTTAGATAAATTCATGAAGAAAATAATAAAGCTTACCTGTTTAAATAATCACGGCAGTAATGTTTTAACAACGTCCTAGTTTTTCAGTCCTAAATCATGTATATATACGTCCGTTACGATAATATACATATAACCAAACAGACGATATTAATAACTTTAATATCTCGATTTTTACTCAATAATCCCACGTTTTTAACTCGTTTGTATATTGAAATATTTATTGAATACAAAAACGTTTACACAAACTCAGTGATCAGTAAAGTATTTACACAAATTATTCGACGCGTTTGTATACTTAAGCTTATAAATTACTCCGTAGAAAATTCAATATGGCCGCATGTTACTAAGCTTTCTCTGTTATTGGAAAAAATGCCGATATTTTGGTGCCATAGTTAGAATATCTATGTTTAAGCATATAATTATTATACCCTGTAAAACACTGTATTTATCTCTCGTCCATCTTTAGTATATAGTTAGTGTGGACTAATTATGAGGGGGGGGGGGGGATGAACCCAGTTATTACTTTCGTTGCACTAACACTGCCTGGTTCATGCGGCGACGCAATACGAGGGGATTTCGTTGGGATATAATTATGACCTTTTATTAAAGGCCCATTATATGCAAGAGATTTTTTCAAAAGCTTTTCATTTTTGATGTCCTGTTATAGTGTCCAAAATGTCTCTCATTCGCCAATTTCCTGAATGTTGTCTTTTGGCAATTAATGGTGATATAATGATTAAGTATTTTATATGGAAGTCATAATACTACATTTGTACATTGTTTACATTTTGCTGCTTTTAGAACTTCAGTTCTATTTTCTTCACGTGTAAACCATCTAACACGCTCTTAATCCATTCTTAAAATGTTATAAAGCTCATATTTGCCCTTTCTAAAGAATTAAAGTATTATTTATTTCTGAGGTATGATGTGCCTTTAAATAGCCCCCATCCACCCGTTATCCTCCAGGTGTGATCCGGTTGGGGTAACGTTACGGGGTGAGAGCCGGCCCGTTAGAACCCACGTTCGTTTGATTAATACGATTTGGATTAAAATCGTGTTTGGTGGGGGATTTGGAGCAAAATATTTTTTTCAAAAATTCACTATATACTTGAATATAACAGACTTTCTCAAATCGTTTATGCAAAGTGCCAAAATAGATTCCTTATTTGCTACTTGTCGAGAAGCCCGAACAACGGAGAACCCATTAATTTAACTTACATACTTTGTAATCTTTATCATTTCAAATAAAAAGATGGAGAAATTAATTTCGATTCTTTCATTAATATTTGTTAGAAAAACAATTCAATTCTTTATTAATTGATAACACATTATACAGCGTATAAACAGCTAACAAAACAACAAAAACTTTATCAAACATAGGTAATATTGACACAAATTTAAAGCAGCACGCCGCAAGATTCATGCTAATTTTCATGAAAATTTTGAAAATGTATTTTAATGTGTTATATTGTGAAGTAACTTAAAGGAAGCAATATACACATTATCATTGGCACTTACAAACACGTATATAACCAAAAGGTGGTCAAAATATGCGTAAATAGCCTTTAAGTTGCGTTAGTAACTCAGTAGAAATATAGTTGTAAATACTGAAAAATCAGTCATTAATCGCACATTATATGTAAAATACATTTTGTATTACTTGAATCTTGAAAGTTTTTACTTTTCCTTTCATCTTAGTACATTTTTCTCAAGTTTGATCTTTTTGAAATATTTTGACTCATCTGGAGGCATGTAGCTTTAATACTTATAATGAATACTGCTATATGCAATTGTTGTTATACTATTGCAATATAGAAAAGAAAAAAAGGGCAGTATGACAAGTGACAAAAATCTCATTGAACAAAAGTAAACCTAATTTTGTTAATTTAGCATGATCTTTACTGTTCATTAGTTCTTACAGTTTACAGGCATTTGTGGCACAATAATAGTAATTCTGTAACATTTGTGTTCTGATTTCCTTAAAAAGTATCACATTCAAGTAAATAATGACATGCATCACCAATTACGTTTTTATTACAATGAGTACAGGTTCTAAGATTTCTTTCACTGCCAAGATGAACGAATGAATAGTGGCACATAAACCAAGCACTCCACCGTGTATGTCCTTATATTTGGAATACTTTCCTTTATGTTAATTCACCACCTTTAGTTTTTGCATATGTAATGCTCATTATGAATAATAATGACATTCTACAGTACATACATGAATCTGCATCAACGTATACTTAGCATTAGATCTAGATAACTTTTACTTGCAAATCATGTCGGCTCTTCAAAAATTCAAATGGAAAAAAGCGGTTCACAACTGAAACCAATTGTTCATTAAAATCACCATTTTGAGTCACCATTTTCCAAAACTTTTTGTGTTATTTGTATTAAGTGGGATAGATCCTACATGAATGAGTGTGCGTGTAGGATAGAAGAGGACAAATTTACTGTACGCGTGAATAAGGTAGAAAATTAAGTAAGTTATAAAAGATAAGTAAGTGTTACAAGTAAGAGTCCCATCATTGGCAGGTCATCTGGACAAGATTTTCTCATGCGTAAATGGTATAGTTATAGTCAAAATAATTTATGTCCTCTCATTTCATGAATAAGTTATCCGAGGAAGACATCTATGCAAATTAGGGTTAAAAGGTCATGGTCACGTTTCGTTTTATGTTAAGGAATACTAATGCATATTTTTATTTACCTGTCATAGGTATCATAGGTTTACCTGTTAAATTTGTTGATGAATGCATTTAAATTCAGGATAAATAACTGCTTAAATGAGGTCGAGCATTTATAAAGTGCATGTTCAATATACCGTGTGCGATTGAGAAATATAAAATATGGAGCTAAAGGAAGTAGACGGCGAAGAACAGTTAAGAAATGAGAACGCAAAAGAAAAATGGACAAAGCTTGGAGAAACAGGTAATAATTGTAATAATTGGATAGATAAGTCTAAATCCGATTTTGATAAGGTTGAGAAAGTCAAAGATGAAACATTAGACCATGGTATTGATGAAGGAAAAGACACTTCCGATGGCAAAGAACTGGAACAAGAAGTGGGAGATGCGATAGAAGGCGAAGGAGAAAAAAACGAAAAGGAAGGATTAAGGAAGAAAAAAAATGAATTTAAAGCGGAAACGGGGTGTTTATGGGGGTTTTGTACTCATTTTAAGATAACCCCACCGTGGCTTTTGTATTTTTATTTTGGTTTTTTCGGGTACAAACCAGGCTAAAATAACACATGTTCTATTTGGTTTTGGGCAATATTATTCATACATTATTCATTTACAACCAGTTTATTGTTAGCGATGTTGTAGACTGTAAATATTTTATTTCATAATCAAAAAAGAATAACTTATGAAAACACTGGCAGGCTCGTATTGAGTCGAAAAAAAAACGTTTGAGATGAAAAGGAAAATCGCACCGCTGAATGTTGATGATAATCATTATAATCTATTATGCCATCGAATGCTTTATTACTGAACCACTTTATGTATCGCCTCCTTATTGCAAAATATAGTGTCTGATTTTTACCATGCATGAACAATGTATATGGAGTGGCGAAAAAGAGAATGATCGAAAGCGTAATAATGTTTCTTTGCGCGCCAAAGCGAAATCTTGTGTTTCAGCCGCATATCTGTAGTGTTTTCGCATATAATTCAGCATAAGAGACTGGCTGCATTGTGTATTCATTTACATTTCAATATTCTTGTGGGAAAAAAACCCTTTGGGGAAAAAACCCAAGCAAACAAAAAAATTAACAAAAAAATTTTGTTTTCTTTTCAGCACACGGGGACACCCTTTTGGGGGAACATTATTTCATTTTCCATTGTGTTTTGCCAAATATTTCTGTAGGGACGAAAACGGGGTCGGTTAAGTAAAACTTATTGGTTAATTTAATTTTCTACATTGACAAAGAAACAACATTTATTTTCTACATATTTTCTCCCTTTTCTTTTGGGGGCCGAGGGGTCTTTTTTTAAAGGGGTTCTCTCCCCTCCAACACGGGGATAAATGGGCTCGAGCACAAATTTCATTTACGCCCATGTTTTTCCCATAGGGACACCAATTTAGGGTTGGGTTAAAGGGAAAGGGCGACTTCCTGTTCGAGCTTAAAAATATTGTTTTAAAACCAAATTGTAAACCCGTGCAAGCCTCACCGTGAGTTTACTGAGTTAGAACCCCTTGTCTTCATTCAACCAACACAGAAAACGCAGAAAATTATAATTCGTTTCTCGGATGGAACCTGGTTCTAAAGAACTGTGTTGCAAACGTTTTAAAGACAACTTAAATGGAATGATTTGACCTCTATTCTAACTAAATTCGTGAAGTTAAATTCGTTAATTAATAAAGTTATAATGACAATTCGTAAAGCTAAAACCATAAATTCGTAAAGCTTACATCATGAATTTATGTATTTTAAATCACGAATTCAAGCTCTTGATAAATTTATGAAGTTAAAAGTCTTTCGTATTTATGAATCTGTCCATATTCATCATATTTGTCTTACTGTTTTCTGATAATGGGGTTATAATGTTAATCTGTATCTGCAAAAATATTTTGTTTATCTTTTATACATAAACATTTTAATTCTTTTAAGGGACCATCTTGTTTGTCTCTGGTCTGGCTACCTTGCTTCAGAGCACTTTGGGTGTTAGACTACCAATAGTTCAAGGAGGGACTGTTACTTTCGTTATACCAACTATAGCAATTCTTCTACAACCGCAATGGGAGTGTGAGTTTGTAACAGCTAGGAACCAGTATGGGCCAAATCTAAATTTAACTCAACTTGGGTTGCCGGAAATAGGAAGTGAAAAACACCGCGAAATGTGGATGTTGCGGATACGTGAAATACAAGGGGCTATAATTGTGGCATCGTTGTTCCAAGTGCTAACAGGAGTCAGTGGTATACTTATGTACATGTTGAAATATATAGGCCCTCTTTGCATTGTGCCAATCATAACATTAACAGGTATTTCACTTTTTCCCGCCGGATCCAAGATGGCGTCTGGTCATTGGTGGATTGCCTTACTTACAATGTTTCTCATTACTATATTTAGCCAATATATGAAACGAGTTGAAATTCCCTGTTTCTGCACAAAAGATAAAATTGCATTTTTCTCGCTGTTCCCTGTTTTGCTTGGAGTTATGACGTCGTTTATAGTGTGTATAATTTTGACGGCAACAGATGTACTTCCGGCTGATAAAACCAAATGGGGCTATATGGCACGAACTGACACAGGTATGCATGTACTGACTGAAGCTAAATGGTTTCGTTTTCCTTATCCAGGACAATGGGGTTTACCAAAAGTCAGCATGGTTGGTGTATTTGGAATGCTCGCTGGCGTAATAGCTGCCATGATCGAATCCATTGGTGATTATTACGCATGCGCAAGACTTGCAGGTGCTCCTCCTCCGCCATTACATGCGGTGAACAGAGGAGTTTTCACAGAAGGTGTAGCATGCGTTCTTGCAGGGATTTGGGGATCTGGAAACGGAACTACCTCTTATGCTGAAAACATAGGCGTTATTGGTATAACAAAAGTAGGCAGTAGACGTGTAGTCCAAATCGGCGGGCTTATGATGCTAGTCCTTGGTTGTTTTGGAAAGTTTGCGGCACTGTTTACTTTAATTCCAACACCTGTAATCGGAGGAATGTTTATGATAACTTTCGGTATGGTGACGGCTGTAGGGTTATCAAATCTACAGTATATTGATCTTAACTCACCACGAAACCTATTTATTCTAGGAGTTTCTTTATTCTTCGGTCTTAGTCTTCCAATGTGGATTACAGAGCATGACGTCATCGATACCGGAAATGACATCATAGATCAATTATTATCCGTCCTTTTGAGTACCAGTATGTTTGTTGGAGGACTCATTGGTTTTGTGCTGGATAATACTATTCCTGGAACTGACGAGGAAAGGGGAATAAACTCGTGGAGACAAACGTCGTCTTCGGTAAAGTCCGGCTCGTCACAATCAAATTATGATCTGTATAATTTCCCTTATATTCAACCTTATCTGGACAAAATTAAACTATTTAACTATGTCCCGGTGTGTCCAAGGTTTTTAGCCAAACCTGTAATCGTGAATAGCTTCTCAAACGAAGCTATGGAGTAAGTTCTTTGAAACGTGCTTGTTTTTCCTTTTTTTGCAATGATATATGTTTTGTTTTGTAGACTGTCAGTTTTGTTATTATACGGTGTAACCATGTAGGCGGTGTAAATGGGAGCACATTATAATGTATTCACGAAGCAAACTTATGATTCTCTGTTCATGATAAATAAAAGTGCGTATACACTCTTGTATATCTAATACCATAGAAGTATTAAATGAAAATTGTGAAATAGTGTCATCTTATTGTTGTTATGAATACTAATTGTGGAAATTGACTTTTATTTATAATTTTGGCAGCTTTGTTCTGAATACCTTCAGTAGAGTTTAATATTTTTGGCAGCTGTGCGCTGAATGCTTTGAGAAGAGCCGAATAAAATGCTACCTTGACAAATATCTGCTTAGATCTGCACAGTAGTATATAGTTATACTTGCTTTTGGTATGGTCATTACACAATAAACTCGAAAATACACAAAAGAACTTTATTGAGTATAGACAATTTGTATAAAAATGCAAATACTTGCATCATAAAAGGTAATGGTGATATTTTTCTTTATAATTAAATAAAGATTGAATAATAAATAGTTATGATTAAAACAAAATATGAGAAAAAAATACTATAACAAAAACATGAGTTATGATGGGTTTAGTTCCTGCTATCTCGGTACTCTAAAAGCAATAAAGATATAACAAAAGTTTGTTCTGGAGAAGCATAAATGGTAAGCTATTTAGCTAAATTAAATTTTCTTTTTAAAAGATAAAAGATATTTCAACAGATGTGATTATTGTTTGAAATAAAGTATCCCTTACTCAGTAATGTTAAAATGAAAGCGTTTAACCTTCGAATGTTCAGTTAATATGTGAAAATGAAAGCGTTTAAAATACGAATGTTCAGTTATGTGAAAATGAAAGCGTTTAAAATACGAATGTTCAATTATGTGAATATGAAAGCGTTTAAAATACGAATGTTCAGTTATGTGAAAATGAAAGCGTTTGAAATACAATGTTAATTTATGTGAAAATGAAATCGTTTAAAATACTAATCATTTGAAGCAAGCATTGCCTCTATCTACTTATGTACTAATTTGTTTTGGTAACAACATAAACAAAATTTTGAAATAATAATTCAAAAATGTGTTGAAGTTTTAAGTTTTTTAATCTATCTGGCAGTGTTGCGAAAAACTTGAACATATTTATTATTTGGTTGTAATTGTAACCATTATGAGGCGGTAACAACGAAAAAGAAAGTACAGTGTCCTTCAGAAATGCAAAATGAGCTGACAAAAAAATCCAAACAAAAGAAATATTTTTTACTTTTCATAAACGCCATTTCTTGATTGGCATTGTTAGTTATACATGTGCAACAAAATAGAAATAATTTCAGAACACTTTCCATAACTTGCAATAAAAGAAGCAACTATAAGTGCAACAATTCCTTTCTCACCAAAGATGCAAAAAAGAAACACAATAACATTAAAACCGCCACGACGCCTTTTTTAAGTTATAAGTTCTTAAAAGAACAAAAAAATCTGGACACATATACTCTGTTCCGATCTTCCTTTTAACGAATTACAGTTAAATTAAACAATTAAGGCCTGGCATAGCTCTGGCAGCCAAGATCAGCATCGGTGAAGCCACAATATTGAGTATACCAGCAACAATACTCAAACCAAACGATGCATGAAGTTTGAAATGGAGGCTCGTCGATTCCGCAAATTTCTTTATCTCGTTGTCGACAACAAACATAATGACACCGGTTATCACGAACAAGCCTGCACAAATATAATAAATAAATAAATAAATAAATGATAATAAAATCGGAGATGTGATGTTGACCAGTGATGTTCACACGATTTGTCAGATAGCATATGGCTCTAAATGAATTAAGCTCTCCGACATTTTACTATCATTGTAGCTTTATACGTCAGGATGCAGGATGCAAGAATTTGACGGATAAACCTCCCCAAGTATAAGCATGAAATAAAGATTTGTTTGATATGTTAAGTTCATGTTTTTCATATATAACATAAGGTCATTTTAACTATTTGCATTATCATCATCTTCTCCATAATCATCTTTATCTCTTCATCATCATTACCTCATCATCATAATCATTATAATCGCATCATCATAATAATCATTGTTTCACCGTCATGATCATCATTATAATCATTATCTCATCATCATTATCTCATTATATTAATCATCATCATCTTTTTCTCATTATCTTAATCATTATTATTTCATCATCATTATTTTATCATCATAATCATCATTATATCATCATCATAATCATCAGTACATAGTTATCATCGACATTATCATCAAGAGAAATCATCATTATTATCCGTACATCATCATCATGATTTATTACAATGTTCTTAATCAATATCAATAAATCATCAATTTATCAGTGCATCATCAGCATCTGACATTACCATCGTAAAATTGGTTATCAAGCTGCTCTGGTAAGTTTAAATGTCATAGCCATAGTTGTTATGGTCTTAGTCGTGGTCTTAGTGTGACACAAAGTTGTCGTAGTCGCAAAAGTTGTAGTTGTAACTGTACTCGTAGTGTAAAAGTTACTAGACTTCAAGGGTGGCAGATTCAATTGTCCCTATGCTTCAGGTAAAACGGCCAAGTAAGTCAATATCTGATTTTGCCGGCTCCAGTAGTAGTCTATACGTAGCTGTAGATGTCTAGTGGTCATAGAAAATACCAAATTGAATATACTTGCTGTCGAGGTCGTACTGTAGATAACGAATTGTTGTCGTAAAAGTGTTATAAGAAGCTTGTTTAATGGTAGCCGTAGCTGTTTAATACCAGGCGTAGTCTTTAAAGTCTTAATCAATCTATTGTCTATGATTTTCTTGTCGGTTACTATTATTCTCTTTTATGTATTATGAAAGTAATTATCCTATCCTTGATCTGCCATGTGCCTTGTCCTGTTTTTGCGACATCTTGCCGCTGGTCCTTGTTGCTGGGTCGTGTTGGGGTTGCGTTCATTGAACGCCGCCTTTACTTATTGATATTGTTTATCATATTTTGTTCCTGATCGTAGTTCTAGTCGTAGTAATCTTCATTTTGGTAGCCGTTTGAGTCGAATAATTCGTATTCGTAGTTAAAGCCATCGTAATTAATCTTCATGGCTGTAGCCGTACCTGCAGTCGTGTCCATAATTGTCGGCGTATATTTTTTAATACGTAGGCTTGGACGTTGTCGTGCTGTAGTAGTCAGCGTAATCGTAAAAGCCAAAGATATACTCGTAGTTGTTAATTTTGGGATCAGTTATCTTCGTAGTCGTTGCTGTACTTATAGTCGTTTGAGTCGTAGCTTGGACAAAATTGGTGATCATGTTGCGAAAATGAACTATATACGGTGATACCCAGCATCTTGACGGATACAGCTATCTTACATGTAGCTGTATTATACGATATTACAGGTAACGTTTACAGCTCAGCTCACGGTCGCTGTACATGGGATTACAGCGCAATGGATAAAGCTATCCGGATAGTCATACTCCTCAAGAGCTATATGCAGCGAAACAATGCTTTGTATGAGCACATTTGCCTCGGAGCACATTTGTCTCACGAGGTGTGACCGATGTGCTCGTAAACATTCATATTTGCGACAAATTGGAAATGAGACAGATGTGTTCGACACACAATAGAAAGGACACTCAAAGCACATTTGTCTCACATTCTTCCATAAAATTCTATAAAGGCAATTTTGCTCGTCTGTATACCATCTACCAGCCATTGTTCTGTGTTTTCTGTACTGATAATACCGTTTTTTAGGTCAGTTCGGTCAATCAAAAACTCCCTGCGTCTGCATCTGCATAGAAGTCATATATTAACTTATATAAGAATACCCTTGTTCTGCAAGTTACGCACGGTGAAAATTTCTATCATTGCAGTATCCAGAACCCAAACACATATGCAGCGAGTCGATTCTGATCGTTTTCAATTGTGAAACGTTTCTTTCCGATGCTTAAAGTTTTATAAATGATTTAAGAAATATTCTGAGCAACAACAATGTAGCATCTACGGTGGCATAAAAGGACATAGGATTAACTTATTTATTGCCTGCGAACACGATAGCTATTACGTGGCCACACGATACAATTACGTGCTTACGTTTCAGTGTACGCCTTCAGGTTCAGGGAAACAAATTTCTTGAATAAGAGATATCAGTTTTAATAGTTTCAGGTTTAAGAGTTCACGAAAACAGGTTTAAGAGTTCAGAAAAAGCATTAGCAAACCTATTGATGATTACACTTGAGGTAAAACGGCACACCTGGATTCTTCAAGAAATTCTGCCGTGTGAAAATATGTGACAAATAATTCATAAAATGAGACAAATGTGCTTTCTTGTCCCCTTAAAAAGCTTGATCGGAGGACATTGTTCACACAAATTAGTTTTTTGGGTATACATTTGAGGTCCCACGTGGGACAAATGTGACCGCATCTGTCTTATGTAAGACAAATGTGCTCCGAGACAAATGTGCTCCTACAATGCTTTCTTACTGATGTACTTTTGTTTGTTAAAAGTGGGGGTCTCCACTACTATTGTCCTATTATTCAAAGTGGAAGCAAGTAAAGAACGCTGTATTACAAATGGTCACAGTATTACATTGTTATTCGTTATATTTGCTGAAATATTACATTGAGTCCGGAATTTACTAGAGTTAGATCTAATAGAGCAGTGTTTAATACGGCGGCATAGCATATTTGTGACAAATTCAATATTGTTTCACAAATGCAATCTTGTTTGTTTATTTTTCCCTATCAGATGACTCACGGCGTTTATGGGTTTGTTGAAGCCAATTAGATAAATGTAACTTCTTAACAACTCAAGAATGTATGTATATTTTTTATCATGAGTGTAAAAAATTCAAACATAAAGACATAGTTTGAGCAGTTGCATTCACATAATGACGGAAGTGTAATTAAGGTGTTTCATTCGTCATACATCTCGTGCCTTCTCAGTATATTTCGCCATTTTTCTTGCGTTGTAAGATAAAAGGCGTTTAAATATGACCAACATCAAAATGGAAAGGAATTTGAACAAGCTTTCGGTTGACAAAATACTTTTTATACTACTTATTTACTTTATTTTCAGCTAATGCATTTGAATCTGCACGTGCTCTCGAGATCCTGGCCATCCTGGCAACCACGGCGGCAATAGTTGTCGTCTGCTTGAAGATATTTTTCAAGAAGGAGAATAACCGTCTGTTGTACATAGCCACACCCATTCCTTTATTTGCAAGTAAGGCGATACGTGAATCAGATACAGTCAAATTTATGTTTAAAAGGTTTACAGTAAAACTGCCTAAAGTATAGTTCAGTTTTATAACTGAAACAAACAGTCAACTAGTACGTGTAATGTTGAAAAACGTCTTCAAATATCGTGTTTAATTGCCCTTATAAACAACAAAAGTGCATTTTCATTTTTCTGTCTGAACTGTGACCATTTGTAATACAGTGTTCTTGACCTGCTTCCACTTTGAATAATAGGACAATAGTAGTGGAGACCCCCACTTTTAACAAACAAAAGTACATCAGTAAGAAAGCATTGTAGGAGCACATTTGTCTCTTACATAAGACAGATGCGGTCACATTTGTCCCACGTTGGACCTCAAATGTCTACCCACAAAACTAATTTGTGTGAACAATGTCCTCCGATCAAGCTTTTTAAGGGGACAAGAAAGCACATTTGTCTCATTTTATGAATTATTTGTCACATATTTTCACACGGCAGAATTTCTGTGCCGTTTTACCTCAAGTGTAATCATCAATAGGTTTGCTAATGCTTTTTCTGAACTCTTAAACCTGTTTTCGTGAACTCTTAAACCTGAAACCTACTATTAAAACTGATATCTCTTATTCAAGAAATTTGTTTCCCTGAACCTGAAGGCGTACACTGAAACGCAAGCAAATAATTGTATCGTGTGGCCACGTAATAGCTATCGTGTTCGCAGGCAATAAATAACTTAATCCTATGTCCTCTTTATGCAACCGTAGATGCTACCTTGTTGTTGCTCAGAATATTTCTTAAATCATTTATTAAACTTTAAGCATCGGAAAGAAACGTTTCACAATTGAAAACGATCAGAATCGACTCGCTGCATATATGTGTTTTGGTTCTGGATACTGCAATGATAGAAATTTTCACCGTGCGTAACTTGCAGAACAAGGGTATTCTTATATAAGTTAATATATGACTTCTATGCAGATGCAGACGCAGGGAGATTTTGATTGACTGAACTGACCTAAAAAACGGTATTATCAGTACAGAAAACACAGAACAATGGCTGGTAGATGGTATACAGACGAGCAAAATTACCTTTATAGAATTTTATGGAAGAATGTAAGACAAATGTGCCTCGAGTGTCCTTTCTATTGTGTGCCGAACACATCTGTCTCATTTCCAATTTGTCGCAAATATAAATGTTTACGAGCACATCGGTCACACCTCGTGAGACAAATGTGCTCCGAGGCAAATGTGCTCATACAAAGCATTGTTTCGCTGCATATAGCTCTTGAGGAGTATGACTATCCGGATAGCTTTATCCATTGCGCTGTAATCCCATGTACAGCACCCGTGAGCTGAGCTGTATACGTTACCTGTAATATCGTATAATACAGCTACATGTAAGATAGCTGTATCCGTCAAGATGCTGGGTATCACCGTATATAGTTCATTTTCGCAACATGATCACCACTTTTGTCCAAGCTACGACTCAAACGGCTATAAGTACAGCAACGACTACGAAGATAACTGATCCCAAAATTAACAACTACGAGTATATCTTTGGCTTTTACGATTACGCTGACTACTACAGCACGACAACGTCCAAGCCTACGTATTAAAAAATATACGCCGACAATTAAGGACACGACTGCAGGTACGGCTACAGCCACGAAGATTAATTACGATGGCTTTAACTACGAATACGAATTATTCGACTCAAACGGCTACCAAAATGAAGATTACTACGACTAGAACTACGATCAGGAACAAAATATGATAAACAATATCAATAAGAAAAGGCGGCGTTCAATGAACGCAACCCCCACACGACCCAGCAACAAGTACCAGCGGCAAGAAGTCGCAAAAACAGGACAAGGCACATGGCAGATCAAGAATAGGATAATTACTTTCATAATACATAAAAGAAAATAATAGTAACCGACAAGAAAATCATAGACAATAGATTGATTAAGACTTTAAAGACTACGCCTGGTATTAAACAGCTACGGCTACCATTTAACAAGCTTCTTATAACACTTTTACGACAACAATTCGTTATCTACAGTACGACCTCGACAGCAAGTATATTGGTATTTTCTATGACCACTAGACAGCTACAGCTACGTATAGACTACTACTGGAGCCGGCAAAATCAGATATTGACTTACTTGTCCGTTTTACCTGAAGCATAGGGACAATTGAATCGGCCACCCTTGAAGTCTAGTAACTTTTACACTACGAGTACAGTTACAACTACAACTTTTGCGACTACGACAACTTTATGTCACACTAAGACCACGACTAAGACCATAACAACTATGGCTATGACATTTAAACTTACCAGAGCAGCTTGATAACCAATTTTACGATGGTAATGTCAGATGCTGATGATGCACTGATAAATTGATGATTTTTGATATTGATTAAGAACATTGTAATAAATCATGATGATGTACGGATAATAATGATGATTTCTCTTGATGATAATGTTGAATGATAACTATGTACTGTTGATTATGATGATGATATAATGATGATTATGATGATAAAATAATGATGATGAAATAATAATGATTAAGATAATGAGAAAAAGATGATGATGATTAATATAATGAGATAATGATGATGAGATAATGATTATAATGATGATCATGACGGTGAAACAATGATTATTATGATGATGCGATTATAATGATTATGATGATAAGGTAATGATGATGAAGAGATAAAGATGATTATGGAGAAGATGATGATAATGCAAATAGTTAAAATGACCTTATGTTATATATGAAAAACATGAACTTAACATATCAAACAAATCTTTATTTCATGCTTGTACTTGGGGAGGTTTATCCGTCAAATTCTTGCATCCTGCATCCTGACGTATAAAGCTACAATGATAGTAAAATGTCGGAGAGCTTAATTCATTTATTATTTATTTATTTATTTATTTATTTATTTATTTATTATATTTGTGCAGGCTTGTTCGTGATAACCGGTGTCATTATGTTTGTTGTCGACAACGAGGCAAAGAAATTTGCGGAATCGACGAGACCCTTGCTCCATTTCAAACCTCATGCATCGTTTGGTTTGAGTATTGTTGCTGGTATACTCAATATTGTGGCTTCACCGATGCTGATCTTGGCTGCCAGAGCTATTCCAGGCCTTAGATAAAATCAACGAATATTGATCCGTGTGAATCTTGCCTTACATTACTGCATACTTCAATTTTGATATCTTAATTGTTTAATTTAACTGTATTTCGTTAAAAGGAAGATCGGAACAGAGTGTATGTGTCCAGATTTTTTTGTTCTTTTAAGAACTTATAACTTAAAAAAGGCGTCGTGGCGGTTTTAATGCTATTGTGTTTCTTTTTTGCATCTTTGGTGAGAAAGGCATTGTCGCACTTATAGTTGCTTCTTTTATTGCAAGTTATGGAAAGTGTTCTGAAATTATTTCTATTTTGTTACACATGTATAACTAACAATGCCAATCAAGAAATGGCGTTTATGAAAAGTAAAAAATATTTCTTTTGTTTGGATTTTTTTGTAAGCTCATTTTGCATTTCTGAAGGACACTGTACTTTCTTTTTCGTTGTTACCGTCTCATAATGGTTACAATTACAACCAAATAATAAATATGTTCAATTTTTTCGCGATTACTGCCACGATAGATAGATTAAAAAAAAAACTTAAAACTTCAACACATCTTTGAATTATTATTTCAAAATTTTGTTTATGTTGTTACCAAAACAAATTAGTACATAAGTAGATAGAGGCAATGCTTGCTTCAAATGATTAGTATTTTAAACGATTTCATTTTCACATAGATTAACATTGTATTTTAAACGCTTTCATTTTCACATTACTGAACATTCGTATTTTAAACGCTTTTATTTTCACATAATTAACTGAACATTCGTATTTAAAACGCTTTCATTTTCACGTAATTGAACACTTGTATCTTAAACGCTTTCATTTTCATATTACTGAACATTCGTATTTTAAACGCTTTCATTTTCACATAATTAACTGAACATTCGTATTTAAAACGCTTTCATTTTCACGTAATTGAACACTTGTATCTTAAACGCTTTCATTTTCACATTACTGAGTAAGGGATACTTTATTTCAAATAATAATCACATCTGTTGAAATATCTTAAATATTTTTTTTAAATGTTAATTTAGCAAAATAGCTTACCATTTATGATTCTCCAGAACAAACTTTTGTTATATCTTTATTGCTTTTAGAGTACCGAGATAGCAGGAACTAAACCCATCATAACTCATGCTTTTGTTATAGTATTTTTTCTCATACTTTGTTTTAATCATATCTATTTATTATTCAATGTTTATTGAATTATAAAGAAAAATATCACCATTACCTTTTATGATGCAAGTATTTGCATTTTATACAAATTGTCTATACTCAATAAAGTTATTTTGTGTTCGAGTTCGAGTTTATTGTGTAATGACCATTTCTTAAAAGCAATGCATAACTATATACTACTGTGCAGATCTAAACAGACATTTGTCAAGGTAGCATTTTATTCGGCTCTACTACACAGCTGCCAATCCACATATAGTATTCATAAAAACAACAATAAGATGACACTTATTACACAATTTCATTTAATACCTCTATGTATTAGATATACAAAAGGTGTATTACGCACTTTTATTAACAGATGAACAGAGAATCATATACACATTATATGTGCTCCCCATATATGTGACCCATAGAGCGATCTCGCCTACGAATGTAGCACTGTGTACACCGAGTCAATATGCATAGCTATGAGATACATAAAGTACTTACAGTCATACAAAACATAGAGAATACAAAATATAGGTAATATCACTATTGGCTAACAAACACAGGGAAGGATGAAATCACAAAATCCTGCCTACCATACACAGAGAGTATCGGTACTCCTTAATGTGCTTAATATTATACGTTCCATAGTCTTCTGTTTGTATCAAAATAACGAACGTGCTAATACAAACGAATATAGCCTCGTTTGGACATAATAATCCACTTAGGAAGGACAGCACTGAGGGACATAGGTCATATGACGAAGTAGTTAAATGAATACATCTCCAGATACTGTAATTACATACATTCTACTGAATGCGAGTGTAGTAAATGTGTATATACAACCAGACTTGCCTACTAAATTTAGCATATTTCGTATACAGTGTGTGTCGCGTATCTCTTTACCTGACAAACCGATATGCAGTATATATAATTGTCTCCACGAGTTAATTACCCTTTCCTCTTACCAAGTCCAGGAACTATATTCTGTGTAATTTCGTAATCACAAAACCAAGTGTTACGTTCTCTAATACAAAATATGAGCTTATCTCGTACATACCAAAAGGCCCATAACGCGATAATACAGTGATTACTCTTTATCTGATATACAAAATATTACTACACAAACAAGATTGCCATTGTGGACACCAATATTGAATTTGTCACAAAAGGTTATGCTCCAGTGAGACATACATGCTACACTCTTAAGCTGTCATCATATCTGTGAGACTGCTAATTACCGAGGAAGATATACACGAAAGCGTACACATAGACATCTCAAATGTAATAGTATCTCTCGTAGAGATGTAATAGTTCGAGGATCAATATACTATGATACATATTGATAACCCTAACAGTCCTGATACTACCTCATGACAGTGTTCCTACTATTGTTAAACATACGCTCTTCTATATTAACGTGCTTGTGTATACTCAACCTAAACTAGTATGCTCAGACAAAACTATTCCAATATTAAGTCAAGCGAACCCCACTACTTTATCACTAACATACTCAAAGCCCAGGTACCGATTTGGATACTCTGAGTCTATACAGAAAGGCATGCCTAACTTTGTGTTGAGCACATTTGTCACATAGCGGCGAATGTGACAGCCCATTTTGTCTTACATTAAGACAGATCTCATGTTTTCAGCATTAGATCACAATGTATGTTCCTCGCTCTACTCTTCTAGAGGTGCCCCTCAATCCTGCAAGAACGCAATGGCAACACCTTCTTGTGAAAATTCCATCCTCGTCAAAAACTTAAATTTGTCAGCTAGTAGATCAATTGTGTCCCCGCGGATAGTGCAGCTCCTTGTCTAAGTCTTGGCATGAGCTCAAGGATAAAAAGTACACAATTCGTACTCCATATATATGAGAATTCAGATCATAGCGACATATTTCTCATATTTAAGCGCAGCGACGAAGATCTCCTTGCACAAGAATCAGTACAGCGTAACGCTGTCACCTCAAGATCGATATTGGTGCAATTAGACCGCTCTATGTGCTCTAATGGCGGCTGTATATAATGAAACTCTCGAAAACTCAAAATTTCACGTGGCTTTCTCTCGAAGTACATTGCTTAAACCTAATAACTATGTATAGCTCCTGAATTGATCTCTCTTACTGGTCATAGAGATAATCCCTGCATTCTCCTTTACTCTACACGGAAAGGTCGAGTCTACACTGAAAACTAAGCTGATTGCCTAAGTGTGCATAATATCGGTGTATGAGCACACACACTGATATTTAAACGTAGCCGTCCATTAAACTCGCTAAGTGCAAAAAGCCAAAAAGGTGAGTAATAATCCATTACGTCGTATAAATTGCCGCCTCTTCTCGTTTATGGTAGCTAGCAATACCGAGATATTTCTGATACTCGTGCTCTCAGGATATTAATGCTCTATAATTAAATAAGATACATGTTAAGAACATATAAAGCGTTAATGGTCAAAGTCACCAATAGACTCTCGAGCCGCACAAGATACTACTGTTGTCATCCGCTGCTAATATATGAGAAGTGAACAATACAACCTCGTTACTAACTCTGTCTATCATGAAGTTGGCACTTATTATGCAGGAAGAGGCCTTATTCTGTAGTTATTCTGTCTACAACAATGTTACATATTAGATAAAACTTCATCTGTACTCACTGCTAGTAGCAGCTCTTGTGAACCAAGACAGTCAGGACGCACAGATTATAGCTCCTTTCTGTTACTTCACGTTATCAGAAGATCTAAATCATACATTTTCTACGGCCAGGAGCTGGTCATGGTGAGGTAGACCGAACCGACCTAAAATTACACACTCTCCTATTTCCGGCAACCCAAGTGTAGGTTAAATTTTAGATATTGGTCCCAGCTAACTCAACTAGAAATCACCATAAGACTGCATTACGAGGCATGACGTCTACGAATCTGCCCATTGCACAGGTTGCAACAGAAGAGCATGCAATTGTATACGTTTGGTATACAAAAATTTTATGGAGATAGTAACTAGAGATACAATGTGTCCTAGCGCTCTGAAACTTTTCTTTCTAGTTAGGTCTAACACCCAGAATCGTAGCTACCTAGTCAAGGTCAATCTCATGTGCTTCACACATATGACGCGATCAGGAACATAAACATGAATGTGTGTTCACTTGTGACAAACAGATATCTCAGAGATCAACCACCTCGGAGACAAATGTGCCTCCGAGGCAAATGTGCTCATACAAAGCATTGTTTCGCTGCCATAAGCTCTTGAGGGTATGACTATCCCGGATAGCCACTTTTATTCCATTGGCGCTTGTAATCCCAGTGTATCTCTCTAGACACCACAGAGATGAGGATACTGAACAAAAGACCTATTTGCTTGACACGTTATATCTATTATCTAATAGTTTATTAGTCTCCCGATTTTAATCTGTACAGCATAAAACATGTAATTCAGAAATATTGAATAAATGATCGGATCATAGTTTACACTCACAAGATATTCAGAGTAAAGTGACCTTGTAGAGATTTAACTTCATAAATTTATCAACAACTTGAATTCACGATTTTAAATACATAAAAAAAGCTTTACGAATTCATGTAATGCTGTTACTGAAGCTTCATCTTCATTCGTGCAACTTCTATAAATTGCTAATCACCAAATTATAATGTCAAGCACTACGCGGGGAATCTTCAAACGAACAACTTTATAAGAACTACGCGAAAAGACAAAAACGGACTTCTCGCGGAAGGAAATAACTTGATCCCAAAATTAACAAACTACGAGTTATATATCTTATATTATGGCTGTACGGACTTCAAATCCGTGTATTCATTTAAGTTCGTACAGCACGACTCATTGTGATTACAACCCGAAGTCTCTTAGCCGTACAACAAACAAGTTATCATATCTCCAGCACCGATTCTTAATCCGGACACAAACTGCAACGAAGTTTTACTGACATTATCTCTTCCTGATCGGAGAGAAGAATTGACTCACAGTATTGGGCGTGTATACTAGTGATACGAATTATTCGAGAACATGACAAGAACAACAGCTGATCTCACTACTAGGAAAACTCACTCACTGGACTGTAAGAAGCGTCAGCGTGAGTATGCTAGGTATACAACAAATAATGGATTATAAAAACCAATAATTCTATAACAGAACAATAGCAAGTCGCTGTCACTTCGCATCGTGGCAACCACACCCACACAGCTCGACCTCTCTCATGGCTCAAATATTACTCAAAACCATCAAAGCAAATATGTCTCGGTGGCAAAACACAGGGAACTAAAGGTCACTACGCAAACTCCCAAAGCTAGTAGAGGTCACCTTTAGTTGTTGTAAATAGCTCGATAGGAAAACTGATTAAATCACACTGTAGAAAGCCACAGTGACAGATAGTCACCTCAGACACAGTTTCAAGATTCCATCAGACTGGATAGGTAGGAAAAACTATAGACTAGAAACAGATACCTATGTGGGTTAGTTACGTTATCTTAAATAGCTCAGCATAACTATTAAAACTTAACACAATTACTAGTTCACTTATACCGACCACTTCTTCGTCCATACAGAAATATTCTAGCAACGAGCTATTTTCTAGCAAACTGAATATTCAATGTCTCCGTACAGAGCTGATCGACACACGCTACGTGACCTCGAAAATGAAAATCTCCATCTACTTATAATTTGTATTGGGCTACTATACATTTGGGTTGTTAAGTCGCTTGATGTATTCTATTCCCATTACGCGATGCTTAATTAAATGATTTGGACTCACACAGGTAGAGTAGTTAGGAGTAGTGAGAGCCTGGAGAGCATAAAATTTCCAAATGCCGAAGTCTCTTATGTATAGCTGAATTTAACTTTTATCGAGCACAAAGTGCTACCTCTTCGATAGATCACGTTCATAAGTAAGAATCAAATGGATAAATTCTTCTGACCACCCTTGATAAGTCATCTCTCATAGGCTTAACGTTGTGTTTGATATACTCGATCTTTCTGTGTCTCTGTTACTATACTAACATAAATTCCTGGCTAGAATTTTGATCCCTGTACATCTACTCAGCTACAAACTTGTGTCATTACAATTCTCCAGAGTTATCCGGCGAACGAGCAACTCACCAAGCCAATTAATGCAGGACTAGACATATAACACATTGAGACTTCGCTATTGACAGTCTGTGCAAATAATAACTAACCAGACAATTTCATACGACTTTTGATGCATAAGAACACAATACAATGATCTTACAATATGATTATATTTTTGACTGAGTCAAAGTCAATACGCTGACTCGGAAATACATTAAGTGATGCTACCTGAAATAATAATGTATGATAAAGGTCTGATTTCTAATTGACATATATATGTCAAGTGTGATAGAAACATATTGAATATAATTAGATTCTCCAATGATGATGCGATGATCCGGATTTCTCTTCGAATGGAGTTGCGATTCTTTTCTGACTTGTGATCTATCTGCTCAGTTGTATTTATCTACTGCTGACTCTCAGAGTATTCGATATCGTAGTGACTCAGTAGTTTTCATAATTATTATTCTATGATTATATGAAATAAAAATGATAACAAGTAACTGGACAATATATCATACACTGAACACATAATATACTGACGTGATAAGATAATGAGAAAAATGATAGTGAATATCGATAGTGAATAATGATGTTACAATACAATAAATTTCAATATGTATGCGGGATTTGTCTGCTCTTCTAATCTTACAATGACGTGATTATTTTCACAGAGGCTGAATCACAACATAAAAATGATTATATCTCTTATAATTTAAGTCAGTTCCAGTGCATACTGACTCGAGTGCGATTTTCATATATGAAGTTTACGATTCTTTTGTATAATGATATAGTGATGAAGATGATAAATAAGATTTACAGGATCTCAGAGAAAGACAGTATCGCTTAATAAAATACAAGCTAAATAGTATAATGTACTTGTTAGTTCTGATATTAGTATCTGTATGACAACAGTTGACCGTTGAGTTCAGCTATCGACATAACATTCCAACAAATCTTTACTTCTTATCAATGCCCTTATATTCAGTTGAGTCGAGCCTTTTCAAGTGCTCTGTTCATCACTAGCGACTCAACACGACTGAACAATACCTGCGTGCCACATACACCTGACGGTATAAAAAGCGACATGGATTAGTGTACAGCATCTTGTGTCGAAACGTGCGCGTGTCCATTCATTTTTAGAGCCATTATCTATCTGGACAAAATTTCGTTGTGAACATCACTTGTCAAACATTCACATTCTCCGATTTATTATTCATTAATTTATTATATTATTAATTTTGATAACCGAACGACAATGTGACATCGCGACAACATGCTGCACGACCACGCGCCGTTTGGCGTACATCGTTAGCGACAAGATGACAAAGACAAAAGTCTGACAACGCGCCGTTTGGCGCTTTGTCCTGTTGTCGCTAGCGCGAACACGACGCACAAAAGCGTTCCAAATCAGCCACCTTAATATTTGCTGTACATGAGTAATGTATAACTCATATCGACCGTACCAAGAAGAGCATTTTGGAACCGATTTGCAAAATAATCACCTGAAATCCAAGTAGAATACATAAATGCCACGGTGGCTTATCTTCAACTGAGTATAAAACTCAACTATCACCCCGTTGCCGCTTAACTTTATTTATTTTCTTCCTTAATCCTTCCTTTTCGTTTTTCTCTGCCTTGCCTTCTATTGCTTCTCCAACTTTCTGTTCCAGTTCTCTGCCATCGGAAGTGTCCTTTCCTCCATCAATACCATGGTCTAATGTTTCATCTTCGAGTTTCTCAATCTTATCAAAATCGGATTTAGACTTCTCTATAAAATTATACTTTTCTCTCCTACCTTTGTCCATTTTTCATTTCACTTTAGCAAGGAACTTAAACCTTAACCAGGACAGAGGTAGAAAGAAACGAACCCGGGTCGCCCGATTCACAGTCTAACGCTTTACCTATTTAAGCTTACCGGACGGACGTATACCTTTAAAATAAATAAAACATAGCTTTAAGTAAGCTGATAAATGTCTTTTATCTCATTCTTTATTGATTATGTTATTCTCGCCCGGCTTTGAAAATCTGTCTATTTCGGATTTAATAACAAAATGATACACAATTTACTTGATGGAAGTCATTCGTAATTATGTTGATGATTTTTGATATCATGCGCCCATATCATGGATTTCTTCAGCACATATTGAGATAAGATGAAATTTTGACCGACGATTCTTTGTTCAAATCTGAATTAATATTTCAGAAATGGTCTGTTTGAATGTTAAGCATCGTTTGGTGGTAAAATTGTAAACGGCATTTCTTCACACGTACGACGGAAAGTATATCTCGGCGAAGACTGCATGAAAATTCGAGAATAATATTTCGATTTTCTTCAAAAGGGCGTTGAATTTTACATAAATATTTAAATAGTTGAAAACTTACTATTCAATGTGACTGACCTATCTTCCCTTTCACTTATGGTGTTACAGTGCACATCTGGATCAATTTTGAGATTCATATGGGATCCACCTGACCCTGCACCCCCTCCCCATGAAGTTTTTTTTTCTGTAAAAATATGGATACTTTAAAAAAAGCACGCACACACACGCATGCTCGCACATATTTAGTGTGTTGTATGGTCGCCTTTATTTTATTATCCGAAAATGCGAATGTACGAAGACCTGTGCGACATGGCGTAACTTAATTATTCACAAGTATTCTTAATAACAGACTTAATACTTTTCTAGAAAATTCAGGACTGTTATGTGAAGAGCAGGCTGGTTTTCGTAAAGATTATGGAACTGTAATCATATATTTACTTTGAAACGTGTTAGTGAGTGATTCCTTATCTATAGTAAGAATAAGAAATTATATTGTGCATTTGTGGATTTATAAAAAGCTCCGATATGTTAAATAGAAAAACTTTTTTATGGATGAAACTTTTTAAAGCACAGTGTAGATGGTAAAATGCTAAGGGTAATTTATAGTCATTTACGACAAAGCTAAATCCTGGTGTAAAAAGCAATCAGGGTTCTCAACATATTTTACAAGGTGCAACAGGTGTTCGTCAAGGCTGAAACCTATCACCCATTCTTTTTTCTGTCTTCCTGAATTATCTTGTAAGAACATATCTCAAAACCGTATATGGTTTAGATTTACTTTCGCAGGTCTATTTAAAAATGTACTAAGTGATGATATAGTTAGGAGGTTTACTTTTAAATTGTTTTTACTGCTTTATGCTGATGATACTGTAATTTTTGCAGAATCTGCATCTGATTTTCAATTAGCACTAGATGCTTGTATGTCTACTTTATTTGCCGAGTTATGGAAACTTCAAGTAAAATACAGCCAAAAACTAAAGTGGTGATTTTTTTCAAAAGCGGAAATGTAGAAATTACTCCTTCTTTTTACTTTAACAGTGCCCATACTTGATATGTGAGGATTTTAGCTACTTAGGTGTTAAGTTTAATTATTTTATGGTAAGTTCAATAAAACTTACTAAATACCTGTGTGACCAAGCTAGAAAAGCTATGTTTGCTGTACTTAAAAAATCCAGAACTCTTTGTCTTGATATAGATTTACAGTTACAACTTTTTGACTCCATGGTCACTCCTATTTTGTTATATGGTGTAGAAGTGTGGGGTGTAGGAAACATTGATATTGTAAAGCAATTTCAGTTGAAATTTCTTAAACTCATAATGAATGTCAAAAAGTCCACTCCTAGTGTTTATGGAGGCTATTCGTTGCCAAAAATCCAGCCTTGTTGATCTGAGTTGAACAGTTTGTCAATAGTTAAAATACAATTGTATTTCTTTGTATGTAAACTCCAATGTTGCATACTTGGATTGAGTTTGCCGATTTAACATTGTAAACATGCATTTCAACAAAATACATTTTGTTAAACGACA